>NW_022601032.1:0-2132 GCF_009176505.1 Sitodiplosis mosellana | reverse complement strand
AAAAAATTACTCACCCCTATAACATCCCGTTTACACCCTGTAGGGCAGGTCAACCTTGATATTATCGACATACTCACTACGCCCCACTGTTCCACGGTATAAGTCTTATTGATAAACATCGTACGACACAAAAAGAAACACCGCCCTTTGTACCAGGCTAAAATTTTATGAGAGTAAAGGGCCGTAGACCCGTTATTGAAGGAGATGGGGCAAAATGGTCTAAAGCAATATTGTTCCCCTTGGAACGCTGTACAACTTTGTTGAACATATCCAAGTGATAGCCCCTGCATCAGCCCCAGAAAATGGGTATAATATGATTTTTTTACCCAAAAAATAACATTTTTTCATATAACGGTATTTTTAATTTACTATGAACAAATGGGAATGTTATGTATACCTTTGGATAGGTATTCACGGGGACTACAATTTGGACCCAAGGAGTGTGGCCCTACCTCCCATAGTTAGGGATCTATGGCCTTCGAAAGTAATACCTTAATTTTGGGGTTACCTACATATCCCCAATTTTAACCCTCTTTCTCACATTTTTGGGGCTGGGTATCTATATATAATTTATCTACACACAATACCCTTTAAGATGATATGCGTTAGAACTCTGTACAAAATGGCCCAGAATGGGACACGGTTCTTTTTACTATGGTCCAAAACGGAGTATTTAACCCTCTAGTTCGTAAAGCCGCCAAAAGGCGGTGTGCACATTATAATATATGTCAAGCCGGGGCCGAGTTATGGGCCCTCAAAAGTGAAATTTTGTCCAATTTTGAGAAAAAATCATTTTCTGAATTCACGTCAGGAGGTATTCATTTGATTTTGATCATTATTGCATCATTTTTATATTTGGTTACAATTTGGGGCCTCAATATAGCGGGCCCGCCAAAAGGCGGTCTTGCGAGTACAGGAAAGAAAAAATTCACACTTCGCAAGACCGCCTTTTGGCGGTTCTCATAATATTTCTTCATTCCGAATTGAAATATGTAGATCAAAAGTACCACTTCTAACATACCGTTGGAAAGGGTACATCCGAGACTATCGTCTGGGAAATTTTCATTAAATTCCAGTGTAGGGTTGCCCAGAAATAGGTCTAGAAAATTGAGTCTTTCTCAGTTTTCCTCATTCTGACTTCAAATAGGTAAATAACAAGATAAATTGGCCCACATGCTATATTACCGCTGAAAGAAAGATAACTAGGACTATAATCAGGAAGATTTTCAATACAATTAAGCATTGGGTTGCTAGAGAATAGGTTCTGAACTGTCAATTCTTCCCATTTCTTTTCATTCTTAATTCAAATATATACACTAGAAGTACCCCTCACAAGAAATGTTGGCCTAAATGTTATATACCAGCGGAGATAGGATACTCAGAGTTATCATCTGGTAAAGTTTTATTGTTATGTTGTCTAGAAGTTGAAATTACATTGAAAACAGGAAAAATACAAAAATATCCCCTTTAGTGAGAACTGTAGTTAGCGCGCAAGACCGCCTTTTGGCGGGGTGTGATTTTCCGAGTTTTCCGGCTAAAGGAAAACTGTGTCGAGCTTTTCATTATTTTTTTTGTCATTTTTGGCTCAAAATTAGCCTAGAATAAAATTCCCAGCTCTGTAAAAAAATGGCGCAGTAGAGTGTTAAGACAAGTTAGTAGAGTTTTTCATCTCCCAGAGTTGCCCGGAGCCATCCAAAGTGTTTGAAACCAATTAATACTTTTCAGTACATTTTAGTACACTTTTAGTACTTTTAGTAATTGCCTGCAAAGCTCTTGAGGAGTACTAAAAAGTTGCTTCAGACACTATTGCTCCATTTAAAGCAGTTGACAAGTTGTAGGAATTCGAAAATACACGAAAATACCGTTCTATAGCGAAAAGTGATTTTGAGACAATAAAGTGGACTGGATGTGGATTTTTCGAGTTGATGTGTTCAGAAGTGTTTCTCAGCTATACTCCGGCTACAATATTACCAAAGACAGTAAGTGAAAAAAATGTATACTGTTCGAGCTTTGGTCGAAAAACTGGAAAAATTGACTATTTTCTCGACATTTTGCCCCATAGCTCTCACCAGATGTAATTTTTGGTTATAGTTTTCACAAGTTCCCGCCTAAAATTGAACGCCAAACATTTT
>NW_022601031.1:0-2405 GCF_009176505.1 Sitodiplosis mosellana | reverse complement strand
TGAGAAATAATTTTGATCGATAAATAAGATCAAATTAATCTTTTATTTGTAAAGATAAGTATCCAATTATTTGAGAGAGAGTTTGACATCTGTCAAGTGCACGTCGTTTCCAATTTGCAGTGCGGAATTTTTGCTACATTTTCTTAAATTAAAAATATAAAACGTTCGATTTAAATAGTGAATTTTCACAAACAAAGAGATAAAACAGTGCTCTTTTCGAATTTTATATCGGACCGCCGCTCAGTGTGACACAAAAGAGTTTTTTTTTCAAAACCTTTTTTCATTTTCATTCACCGACAAACAAGTGAATAAACCCACACACACCGGCGACAAGTGAGATTAGGTGTCCCCCGTTCGATTTGCCAGCCAATAGCAGTCACACCAAGCAATTAGTAGAGTTTTCTTTCATTGGAAATTTCTTTTTGTGAAGACAATTGTTTCAATTTGATCTGAGTAAGTACATCTAATTGCAATTTTGCCGCCCGCTCAACAAAACACCGTTCGTCGTTCTTGCAAATCGAGCAGGTGGAAATTACTCGGTGGGTGCAAAACCAGACTAAATCGCGTCTGCGTTTGCATAAGCACAGGCGCTTTCGGCGCTTCTTCTGCCGAACTTGCGTGGTTGACTTGCTCTAAGTTTGAACTTTTATCCACGCGGTTTGAGCATTGGATTCGCGAAGCAATGCCTCCCATCTAAATGTATCAACATTGCTGGTTCATTTCTTTTCTTTTCTGTTTTCTGAAACTCAAACTGAATTAAATTTCATTTTTATTTTTAGAATGAATGAGAGGAAAGATTTGAGCGACTCTAACGGAATCAGTGTCAACATTGGGAAGATTGAGGGACCGAATTTCGGAGATCTGGACACAATCGAGGAAAAACCAAAACCAAAGCGAATCAAGGCCAAACCAAGACGCTCTCAATCAGTACCGAACGAAACCACGGTGCCATTGGTTATCAAACCAAAGCAACCGAAAGCTGAGAATCAGCACCAGAACCGTGACCCAAACTCGCGTTCCCGCGCCAGAACGCATAAAAGTCGCAACGCAGCAGCCCGTAGAGCACAAGTTTTAGCTGCACAAAGCTCAACCAGCCAGAAAAGAGGCCGAGAAATTGGTGGAACGCCTCCAAACACACAAACACCAAGTAAGGCTGCAAAATTACGAACAGCCAAGCAAAAAACCGCAGCCTCACCTGTTTCCTTCGGGAATCAGTCGATTGGAGCAGCACCAAAGGTTGTTTCAGGTGATAATCAACCAGAAACACCAAAATCGACTGCTGATATACCAAACAAGAGCGACTCGATGGTAAACACAGTACCAACGACGTCTATGGCAAATTCATCGATGAGCCCAGATGCAAAGCAAATGGCATCGAATGGTAACAGCACAGCTGATTCAACTCAGCAACAAGGCACACACATAGACAAACCGGATCCAATGGTGATGGAATTGTCTAACAGTGTGGGGCTACTCACAGTTGATCCTGATGCCGAAGATAAAGAACCCGAGCATATGAGTGGTGAATCGAATCGTGAAGATGCTCAAAAAGAGAAGATTTCAACCAACTCTTCGAGAGCCCAAACTTGCGAACAACCACAAAATAATGCTTCTGGTACATCTTACTCTGAGGTCACCGGTCAAGGCAATTTAGTCATAGCCATAATCGATCAACGCCAAGAAGGTCAAATGACTTTGCTGGATTAATACAGATTCAGCAAATTACGTTCGGTTATCAGTGACAAAATGTTATTACAAGCTGATAGAAAGAAACTACTACCGAGAATTATCGACTCTCGGCTTGCAAGCGGTGCAATGAAAATTCACTGCGGCGATCATAACATTCGTCGCTGGTTGGTTCATTGTATGTCAACCTTGCAATCCAAGGAATTGTGGTTCGGAGCGAAAGTGAAAGTGATTGATTTTGGCGATCTCCCAAAATCTCACAAATTTCAAGCCTGGTTCCCAGGTATTCAAAGAAGTTCAATTGACATTTTCAAGCTAATTGAGAATTTGAATGATGGAATCAGCACCAAAAGTTGGTCCGTACTCAACAAAGAGTACAAAAAAGGTGGCACATCGATGGTCATTGGTGTTGGCAGCGAATCTTTCGCCCCACTCACAAACCGTAACAGACCGATACTATGCGGCATGGGCACAGCGAGCTTTGTTCTAATCAAAGATTGTCCAGCCAACAAAGATGCGATGAAAAAGGACCAAAAATCCAAAACGTCCCACAAGATGCCAAAAAATGATTTGCGCAACCGCATCAACGAAAATGCTAGGGGGTAAGAACACAAGCGCTTGAGACGAATCCGTACGAATATTTGTGAATTCGTGTGATTGTGTATACGAGATATTCGCAGCGCAGTGAGTGTACAACAACAATAACAAAGCCACGAACG
>NW_022601030.1:0-3774 GCF_009176505.1 Sitodiplosis mosellana | reverse complement strand
TTACAATTTTCTAATCCAAACGTTCGTCCACATGTAGACGTCTCCTTGCACTGCGTACAAATGAATCAGTGTAATGAAAACTGACTGCGCTGTCAATGGTGTGTGCTGCTTTGGTTTTGACAAGCGATGGGCTATGAACTGTGGCACACTGAAATGAAGTTGGTCGTATCAAATTGGACTTTGGATTTGAATTTCCTTCAATCGTTAACTACCAAATAGGACACACGAAAGAGAGTGACAATAAAAATTGTTGAAGATAAATTTGTAAAATAAATCGTGGAACTACACGAACTTTGGGCGACTGCTTCAAACTATTTTTCCAAATTCTCTTGACGTTTTCGCAATTTCTTCAGACGTTTTCCGCGTATGTTCCAAATTGTATCTACACGCCAAAAATATGCTGCTCAAATTCCCCGTAGTGTTTTTCAAGGCAAAATTAGCATCTTTTTACCTTCAAGATGAGCATTCATCGTGAAGATATCGTCATCGTCTTAAATTGCAATGCAATATTTTTGCATTTTAGTTAAATACCAACAATAAGAAAGATGATCATTTTGCGCTTAAAAAATACCTTAGGAATTTGACTTGAACCGTATATTGGCGTGAAGATCCAATTTGAACTCTAAAGGCACATTTTGAGCACAGACGTCTGTGCAAGGTTTATTCCAGAATTTGAACATTTAGACTGTCTATTTGGTGAAATATTTTTATGCCAATCTAGGGTTTTTGGCCTTGCTTTTGAGCATATTATATCACAAACAATTTTTTTTTCGGAAATTTATTGGAGAAATCAGCTAAAAGTTGCATGACTCCGTGACATTTCAGTCCGTATTTCTGTCCGCATAATCTGTATTCTTACTCGAGTTGTTTCAATGAAGAATGCGTCGGGCCGATAGTTTCTATCAATTTTTACAATTGTCGGCAGAACTATCGGTTTGGAACACATCAAAATGTATCTTACTCTATCAGCTTCGATTTACGGCTCTGAAATATTGAATGTTCGTCTATCTGTAATATCATTAAGAAATCCATTCGTTACCAGACTGTTTATGCACATAATTTTCATGTAAATGTGAATAATATTCATGTCAAGAAATGTCACCAGTTGTGAACAGAAAAATTCTTGTATTGAATTTCTTCAAGATCTCAAGAGATAAAATAAACTTCATTTCTGTGGTATGTGAAGCGTTCACTCTTTGCGATCGCTATATGTCTCCTTCATTCACACAAATACCAAGTTCACCGGTGTAGTAATGACAGAAAATTAGTGTATAACGCATGAAATTTGTGTTTGTATTAGTGTAAAGAGCGCAAATAAACAGCAACCGTCTAGTGTATCGATATGTTCATACCGTCTAGTGTATCGTTATTAGCGTCAACCAGAGATGACTTTAGCGCACTCAAATGCGCTACAGCGCACCCGAGTATTTTTGTTGTTTTTTCGTTCTACTTTAGCTTTTTGGTCAAGATTTTTTTTAAATAATATTTTAACATAACGAAGAAGAGCTTACATATTCTGCCCCCGGTATTCGCATTGTGTGGTCATATGCACCTAGTAATTATGCGCATTGGCTCAATTTCGCAATATTACGCAATTTCTACTTTTGGGGATTTTTTCTTCATATTTTACTGATATAAATGTGGTTTTTCAAAAACTGTTTCTTTGTTATGTTACACAAAATATTGATACAAAGTTTTTTTTGACCAAAATGGTAAAGTATAACGAAGAAAAAAACAAAAAAAAACAACACAAATAGGCGGGTGCGCTAAAGTGATCTGTGGCGTCAACGTCCCAATGTGATGTCGAACCCCCACCCCACACACTTCGCATGTGTTCTACACTAATATTCTGCCACTATTACGTATAGCGGATTTGGTGTTGGTGTGAATAAAACAGAAATATAGCGAACGCAACGAGTGGTTATCATTCTACTGATAATTTGCAGATAAATTAAGCGGACTCATATTCGATTTGTTTCTAAATTCATCGCGTTCAGTTGATCAGAGTCCGGTTTATAAGAAAGCAGCAGATAAATGAGCTAACTTAGTCACTGCCATATGGTTTTAAGCTGAAGTTCAAGTGTTTTTAATCAAAAATAACTGTTTAAAAATGTTCGTTGCCTCTGTAAAGAAAGTATTGGAATCTTCAGTGCAAAAATATTTGAAAACTACCATCAAAAGTGCAAGTTTCTCAGCAGAATCCGTGAAGACTTCGACTGATCATCGATACGTGGTTGTTGGCATTAATAAAAGTGGGAGTAAATCAGACTGTGAGCAATTGAAATATCCATTGGTTTGGTTACGTGACAATTGTCAGTGCTCAAGTTGCTTTGATGCTCCGACAAAGAGTCGCATTATTGATTGGACCAAGTTCGATTTGAAAAATGCTCAACCCAAATCAGTTTCCGTAAGTTATGTCAACCAGAATTTCACAAAATAGAAAACAAATTAGATGAAATAAATGAATTGAACGGTGACAATTCAAATCTAGATCAATAAGCAGCTAGAGGTGATTTGGAAAGATGATCATGTGTCGAAATTCGATTTCAAATGGCTGTATGAAAGGAGTTTCACGGCAGAGAGCCGGCAAAAATATTTAGACAATCATTATCGTCCGAAGCCAATGCTATGGTCAAAAGAACAATTCGAAATGAAGGAGTTCAAAGCTGGTGATGTTTTTGAAAACGATGAAGGTTTGATAACGAAGGCTTTGAGCCATTTCTTCAATGTCGATCTTTATTTAAACAAAAGAGAATATTTCGTTCAATTGTCCAATCAATCTAAATTAATCTTCTCATTAATTTACAGCACTATATGATTGGTTGGAGACACTAGCACGATATGGAGTTGCAATGATCAAAAATGCGGACCTAACCGAAGACCAAGCCAGAAAATTGGCCAATCGAATAAGCTTCATTCGAAAGACATCATATGGCGAGGAGTTTATTGTACGTGCAGATCCCAATGCCACGAATGTTGCGTACACTTCGAATCTATTACAAATTCACACCGATCTACCGTACTACGAATATACACCAGGTGTAAACCTATTGCATTGCATTGCTCAGACGAAATTGCCCGGAGCATTCAATATGCTGGCCGATGGGTTTCACGTGGCCGAACGGCTGAAAAAGGAGAATCCCAAAGTATTCAAATGCTTGAGCACAACGTTAGTGAATTGGAGTGATTATGGCGCTGACGGTGGTACTCGCTTTGAAACTATTCAAAGAAGCCCCGTCATTTGGTGAGCAATTGTGTTTCTTGGTGTACTTTCTTGCAGGTGAATTTTTAAACTATTTTCAATTGTATTGTATTGTTTAGCTTGGATTATGAAGGCAATATAACACGGATCAACCATAGCATTCCACAACGGGACACCTTCTTTTCGGTCGATGCAGAAGTAGTGGATGAATGGTATTCGGCGCTGAAAACTTTTGTTGATTTACTGCATGAAGAAGCGGTTTACTTCAAAACAGAACCAGGAGATATTTTGACATTCTCGAATATAAGACTAGTGCACGGCCGAACTGGATATACAGATACTGAGGGCAACGTACGACATATAGTCGGTGCCTATATTGATTGGGATGAGATATATTCACGACTACGAATTTTAGCTAATGACAAACGAATGAAACGCTAAAAAAACACTTTATTTTACACCAACATTTTACTTTGCGTGTGTGTTCTAAGTGGGTTTTCAATCGATTGATTTATTATGACCGATAATTGAACCCGTGAGCATAAAAACGACTTATTAAACAATCGCCGAAC
>NW_022601029.1:0-4041 GCF_009176505.1 Sitodiplosis mosellana | reverse complement strand
AACGTCGACTGGATGCACGTTTTTTCTGGCGACGACTTGAACTCTAAAATCACCAATTTTTATGAACTGATGGATTCAGTGATATCATCGAGTGTTGACGTGAAAACGAGGAAGATTTCGGGTCACCCGAAATGGTTTAATCATGACCTCGTTAACATGAAAAATAGACTCAATACAAAGTACAAATTCATGAGATCCAGGCATTCTGTTGAAGCTAGAAAGCATGCAAAGAAAGAACACTCTGAACTAAGAAAAGAGTACAAAAAGAGCGCACGTTTGGCTTATAAAAATTACAAACTTGAAATGGAACAACTTATCAACGAAGACCCACAGAAGTTTTTTGAATTTGTGAATGTCTCCAACAAAAGGAATGGTGATCTTCCGAATGAAATGGTACTTGGAGACAAAAAGAGTGGGAACCGTCGTGAAATAGCACAATTTTTCGCAACACATTTTGCCAAAGCATACACCAAACCAGATTCTAGCATAATTGAAGATAATTCCAGAGATGAACCATTGCTGAAAGATCTATGTGCTAACTTTCCTACGATTGACATCACCGAAGAGTTAGTTTTGGATGCTATAAATAATCTTCCGAACAATATGGTATCAGGACCAGACGAAATACCAAATGTTTTCATCAAAAAATGCCTTCCATCACTGCTAAAGCCAATAACATACATGCTAAGAGAATCCCTTGAAATTGGATTTGTGCCGGAGATTTGGAAAAAATCATTCGTAAGGCCGGTACACAAAAGTGGTCTCAGAGCCAAAGTTGAGAATTATCGTGGTGTGGCTCTACAGTGCATAATCCAAAGTTGCTTGACTCCATTGTTGCAAAACACCTTAATTACCACATGAAAAATATCATTGATGACAGTCAGCACGGATTTATGAAAGGAAGATCAACAATAACAAATTTAGCTGAGTTTACATCATGTGCAATATTGGGCATGGAAAACCATATACAAACTGATGCAATATACCTAGATATTGCAAAGGCCTTTGACTCGGTCAACGTCGATTTACTTATCCGCAAATTGGCTATTATGGGACTAAATGAACAATTGCTCAAATGGATCAAGTCATATTTGCATGGTCGCCAGCAGATTGTGAAATTGGATAATGATATGTCGAGCCCAATTGACGTTACATCGGGAACTGGACAAGGATACCCGATTGGTGCTACATTGTTCCTGTTGTTCATCATTGATTTGCCAAAACACATAAGGGACTCAATTCTTCAGTCGTTCGCTGATGACACTCGCCTGTGGAAGCATATTAGACACTATGATGATTATCTGCAATTGCAAGCGGATTTGAATGAGCTTGTTGAATACTTTAATCGGAATCAGCTAAAATTGAATGTGTCAAAGACTAAATTTGTGTCATTTTATCGTGGAGACATGAAATTCAACTTCAAGTATTCAATTGGCAACGAGCAAATTGAGCGAGTCAACGTGATAAAAGATCTGGGAGTTATACTCGATCATAAATTGAACTTTACTGCACACATTGAATACATTACAGCCAAAGCAAAATCACGTTTGGCCTGGATTAAACGATTTGGTAGAGAGTTTGTGGATCGATGGACCATAAAGAGACTATTTAACACATTTGTCCTTCCGATTGTCGAATATGCATCTCAAGTATGGAACCCATACACAGCTGAAAAGATTGCCCGAGTTGAATCCATCCAGAAACAATTTCTGTTGTTTGCACTTCGTAAAATGAAATGGCCACACAGATTTAGGAAACCACCATATGAATGCCGACTGCTTGAATTACAAATGATAACGCTGGAAGAACGGAGAAAAGTAGCCCAAATATCACTCGTTCATAATGTGATGTGTGGACATACATCATCGAAACACATTTTGAGCAAAATAAATATTAGAACATCGCGACATGGGACAAGAAACTCAAATTTCCTATCATTACCAATGCGTCATCGTAATTACTCAAAGTTCGAGCCTATAAATTATATGCTGATGACATACAATGAATTTTATAAATATTTTGTTCCTATCAAACCGCCTAATCTACCTAATGAATGCAATGTTACTACGATTCCAAATTGTGATACTTATTTGATTGATTTTAACACAAATACAAATACTGTCAAACATAGAGTTACCGAATATTTTAAAAGAAGCAGAATTTGGAGAGAGTAAAATGAAATATTCAAAATATCAAATTGTAAATATTGTAAATATAAAATAATAATTATACTAAATAAACCACCTCTGGCGAAGAAACGCTGTACGGTGCAGAATAATAATAATAATAATAATTGAATGCGTTAGAATAGCAAGCAACATGGTGTCAGGACCTGACGGCAGTGTTATCGGAAAGAAGAAATAATTTATCTAGATAAAGATAAGATAATTCAACTATTTTTCAAAATTTATCTAGATAAAGATAAGATATTATCTTATCTAAATGAAAATAGATAAGATATTATCTTATCCCAGCGCGCCGCGCGATTTCTGCTCCACCAGTATTTTGTCTGGGATATACCCTGGCTGGGTTTCCGCCACTAAAGAAGGATTCTTTATTCTTATTCACATTCTTTTTTTTATTATTATTATCATTATTCTGCACCATACAGCGTTTCTTCGCCAGAGGTGGTTTATTTGATATGAATATTCTTTTATATATTTACATTATATTACATTAATTGAATTGCTACACAGAGAAAAATAAAATTATTTTCGCGTAGCAAAATATTGTAATGTAACGAATTCCAACACATGTTGAGATTTTCACAAGAAATGTTTTGTTCCATATGGACTCATAATGTTTTGTTCCTGAGTGAATGAGGAAATTTAACTCAAGTATTTGTCAATTGAGTGACCGTTTGCATACGTTGTCTAATTTGACAAGTAGTTTCACTCAGTTTTGAGATTGTCATTTGTGTATATTTGCATAAAATTTATTACTTTCTCCATAATCTATTTCTTTTAAAATATTCATTAATTCTCTGTTTAACAGTATTTGTACTCGTGTTAAAATCAATGAAAAAGGTATCACAGACTGGAGTGGGAACATTTTGATAGTTCTTATTTTCTTTATTAGTTAAAGGTGGCTTAATTGGCACCAACTTGTTATAAAAATCATTCTAAGCATTGTTTACCCATTTTTCTGCGCCACAATTGAATGCACAAAATATGGGACGAACACATTGAGAATTTAGAATGGAATCATAAAATATATTCAATTTTTTTTAACAAATTCACATTTTTTAAAGTAAAATTCGGTTGGTCAAGCATTTTCCGATTTTCGTCAAACATTTTCCGATTTTCGTCGAACATTTTCCCATTTTGGTCAGACAATTTCCCACCACTTTGGTCAAGCATTTTCCGATTTTCGTCAAACATTTTCCGATTTTGGTCAAACATTTTCCGATTTTGGTCAAACATTTTCCGATTTTCGTCGAACATTTTCCGATTTTCGTCAAACATTTTCCCATTTTGGTCAGACACTTTCCCATTTTGGTCAAGCAAAATCAATTTAACCATAAATTACTTTAGATTGGATCACAAATCGAAAATGATTCAGAAATAAATTGAATCTCTGATCCAGAAAAAAATGAATCTTGATCCCGAAATTTGTTTGAATCTGTGATTCACGCGCAAAGTGACGGATTCAGTGAATCACTTATCACAATTTTGCCTTGTAATTGCTAATTTCTTGTGCTCTAAACGGTAAATCGAAATTGACTATACGATTTTAATATTTGGAACATCAATTCTTCTGGCAAGTACATCGGAATTGGATAGCATTTTTGTTTCGCCACTTTGAAACCAAGACATTCATAATTATCTGGAAAATTATCTAAAAAACCAAGATAAATAATGAAAAAATTTACTTATCTAGATAAGTTAATAGATAAACACTCTTATTACCAAATTATCTAGATAAGATAAAAGATAATATCTTATCTTATCTTATCTGAATTATCTAGATAATAAGATTATCTTCGACAACACTGCCTGACGGAATACCAAATATTCTCATCAAAAAGTGTATGCCAGCACT
>NW_022601028.1:0-4050 GCF_009176505.1 Sitodiplosis mosellana | reverse complement strand
GGAAAAACTGGGTACATATATCGCGCTGACGTTCCTTCCGATCGTAATTTCTTTAGAGTTGGTGTAACATTTCGATACAAGTAATCCGGTCGAAAACCATCATAGGAAACGATCAGCAATGCTGGTCCTGATTCGGATTCAGATTCAAATGATGCAGCTTCACATGATCCACGCAAAATATTTAAACATAATAATAAAACTACGCATGACACCGTCAACATCACAAACAAGTGTTTAACGCACACAATAACTGAATCAAATGACTGCGCAACTGGGCAATCACTTACCTAATATTGCGAACAAAAAAACAACTCGAATCAATTATTTCCCCATGGGTAATTCAATTTCAAACTCACATGCTACACTTTCATTATCTAAAGCAGCTTTTTTACACTTCAATCATGTGATATGATTGGAATTCTTGTGACTCAAACTTTATTGAACAATAGCCACTTTATCATCACATGTATGAATTGACGTGTATGAACGGTGATCGATTACGTTTTTCTCAGCAACAAAAAATGAAATTCAGTTTAATTGCCATTTGTTTTAAATTTCAAAAAATGAATATATTTGCTTTAGATTAAATGAATAAAGAAACAAAGAAATGAAAATGCGCTTCGGATACTTTATTTGAATATTGTATACAGAGAGATCAAACAATTTCTTGGAAATAAGAAATTTATCCTGAATTCAGTTCCGCTTCATAGTCGAGAGCAACATCCACTTACGATATATTTTACAGAGAGCACTAAATGAACAAAAAATAGCCTGTTATCACTGCGTTCGTTATCACTGCTTCGTTGAAGCAAAAATGTTCGATACACTTTCAAGTCCATTGGAATGATGATTCATTGTAATGGTGGTTTTGGTTGTGATTTGGCTTCGGAGTGAAAATTAAGTGAAAAGGAGCGCGAATTTCGATGTGCCGATAATACCATTGGATTGGGCACATGGAATACTGTATGAGAATCGAAAATTTTTTTTTAACTTTTTTCTTTCGATTTTTGTCTGTTTCCGATCGTCTACATGGGAAGTTTGTATGAAAACCTCGGAGCGCCGGTGTTTTACCCGTATTGTTATAAACATCAACAAAGCAGTCTGCTTCACCGTAGAAAAGAAGTGCGCAGTAACGAACAAGAACGTTCAGGTTTCGGCAACGTTACATTATAGCGATTATGAATGAACGTAATGAGAAATGTAGCGAGAAATTACGTTCATTCATAATCACTAGTGAAGCCACGTTGCCAAAACATGTACGTTCTTGTTTCCTTACTCGTCGATACATAGAAAAAAAACTTGATTTCTTCGGATTTGGCAGAGTTTTTGCCGCTACGAAAGTGGCAAATGCATCATTGAAATATAAAAAAGACTCGATGTTATTGATCTCTTCGATGTTCTATGCATATGCTATCATGCTATCACGTGAACAATTACTGTTTTGAAACGGATAATAAATAAATAAGCGGCCAATAACAGCTGTGATACGAAACCAAGTGGTTCAAAAGTCATAATGCTTCATGTTTTCGCTCAAACTCGTTTCTATCGGCTAAAAATTAAACTTAAACTAACGAAAGGAGAATGAATCAACAATTTGTTTTTTTTATACTGTTAATTAAATCGCATCAAAACAATGGTGAACGGTTTATTGTGAGAGTTTTTGTTTATCTTATGATCTAAAAAAGCATGCAGTTTCATTGAAATATCTTTGTACTTAAAAAGCATTGAAATGCGAAAACACATAAAAAGCGAGCAAGTTAAAACGACAATAAGAATCTCATCTTTATTATTCATGCAATTTTGAGTAAATAAACGGTAGTGTTAGTCATTTGAAGCAATATGATTGAAACACATGCAGAAGGTCATTACAGTAATGCGCTTTTATTTAATACATATGATCACGAATGACGGCGCTTACCTTTCTTTGTGGCTCTAACGGGTTTACAGGCAAACAGATCGTCGTACATATCTAGTTTTTACGCTCCATCCGTTTGGTGACATTGAATATTTAGAATGTAACAGAATAAGTTGTACAAATCAATCATATTGACAGATTTGAGTATTTTGCCTTTGGCAAATAGTGGTCCTTTGGCCATAAAAATTGCATGCATATTTGGATCTTGATTGTCATACCCATGAACACCGTATTTGGTCTTGTTGGTTACTGAGAACAAAAGCCAAAATGATCAAAAAGTTCACCGTGTATTTAGATTGATTTCACTTACTCGAAATATTGTATTTTCTTTCATAAATTAGCGCATTTCCCCATAAATCCTGGAACCCGTATCCACTGTTGGCTACAGCAAGTATCGGTCCCATGCGTCGAGTATTATTTACATGCCATCGCACTGGAATATTCTTCTGATTGAAGACTTTAAAGTGGCCGTTCTGCTCGGCAGCCTTGGTTAACTTGGCAAAAATATCATCCTCTTTGGCTGAAATCAAAATGTAGAATTCATTTGAATGTGGAATTGTAATTCGTTGGAATTAATATTCTTATTTTTTTCAATGGTTTATCTCCTTAAAGAAGAGAAATCAAATAAATTCGATGGAATCAGATTCAAAGTCAAATTAACAACAATTTTAGATATCAAACACTATTCCAACTAATCAGGAATTTCCATTTAGTTTCACTTTTAAAGTTCCTGTACATTTTCACTCACTTTTATCCTTTGGTACAATTTGTAGCACTGGCGATGTTCCGAATATTTCACAATTGTCATTAGCTAAAGTCTCATTCAAATAAATGAAATTCGGTGGAGCTACGCCAATCATTCCGTGATCAGACACGTAAACTACGTTGACACGTTTGTCCAAGCCCGTTGCAGTCAACTTGTCTTGAATATATTGCGTGAGGTTATCTAGTCTCGCCACCATATTCGTTATCTGATTTTAAGAATCAAACAAAGAAAATATGCAAAATGAAATGAAACAGTGTTTTATTTGTCATTGAAGTGAACATCGAGTGTTGATAGTGTCCTTGACATGGAGTGTGATTATCTCAAGATCTGATAAGAAAACTTACGTATGTGTCAATTCCTCACAACAACGTGACATTTAAAAATTAAAATAATAAAAAAAAAAAACGTTCGAACTTACCTCAGGTGAGTCGGGCCCGTAAATGTGCCCATGCGAGTCAGGCTCTTCAATGTACAACATAACGAGATTCGCTGGTGTTTTCTTGTCGTTAAACCATGACAAGGCGATGTCAACTCTATCCTCCCACTTCATTTCTTCATTGAATCCCACAGTGAACGTACAATTTATACCATCGTATTCGAAGTTACTACCAGTCCACATCATGCAGCCGGAATGTTTGCCAGCTTTTTCATTTGCCGTCTAAAAGTACGACGCAAATATTTGCAAAAATGGAAAATGAATTAGAAATGGTCGTTTAAAATGGCATAAATTGAGTGGAATTACCCAAAGTGGAATCGTTTTATTGCTATAATGAAATAAATCATAGCCGTAGAACAATTTTCCTTGCTCTGAATCATATACTTCGTTTGCTAACACACCGTGCGTCTCTGCATACAGGCCCTATGTCGGAGTTGAATGGAAAAAAGTTGTTAAAGAGATGAAATTTCCTCTATGGCCTCATTTTCGAATTTATCGTGCGGTTCCAAATCGAAAAACAGTAATATTTTTCAATAGTAACAGCTAACAATTCTGAGTACTTACCGTTGCGATGGTAAAATGATTGACAAATGTCTTCGTGGGAAAAACGTTAAACATGAATTGTGCCGAAGTGCCCTCTTTCCGAAATCTATTTAGATGTGGTGTAACTCCACGATTTAAATATTCCGGGTGAAAGGCATCGTAGGAAATCACTAAAAGTGCGGGTTCGCTTTTCGATGGTATCGTTCTGCGTAAAACTGAAGCTATCAATCGAATCATCCTGCATCCAACTGCTGCCTTCGAGTGCTGTCGACAAAATGACTCAAAAATCGGGAAGACACTGTATCTAAAGCTACAGACTTTGGATCGCCTTATGAAATCTTCAAAAGTGGCACGCGATTTGCAACACGCTGAGCATATACAGCTACTTAC
>NW_022601027.1:0-3395 GCF_009176505.1 Sitodiplosis mosellana | reverse complement strand
CGTAAACACATATTTTTTACATGCTGTGTATATTCTGTGAATATGGTGAATAATATACACGGATTATATGCAATATTCACGAAATATTCACACAAATACGAATGTATATTTTGACTTAAAAGCCCCTAGGAAATATTTCAAATCAGCACACCAATTTGGGTCGAATTCTCTTCGTCCATGGGGTGTTTGATGACGCTGTAAACTATAGTTTTTTGCGAATCCTATAAAGATTGGAACAAAAGAAAAATTATTTTGGTTGAATTCTTCTTTTAATAGAGACTCAAAAATGAAAAAAAAAAATTAATATTATTTTAAATGTACCTTTACAACAGACTTGGCATTTGTATGGTTTCGGTTTATCATATGGCTTTGGTTTTTCGTCTTTTGGAATGCACATTCTGCCATTTTGATGTTTTTCCATGTTATTTCCTTTTGAATCTTCTACCACAAAGGTTACATTCGAATGGTCTCTGCAATTTTATACACTTGGGTTCGTGGCCGTCTTAGCAAGTTCTTCATCAAATCCTTGACCACACTTTGAACAACGGAACGCAAATAACGAACCATGAGTTTTTCATGGATTTTCAAATGATCTCTCCTTGAGAAGGATTTCATACACATTTTGCATTCAAATGGCTTCTCGCCAGTGTGACTTCGAATGTGAATTATAAGTTTTGATTTTTGTAATGTAGTGAAGCTGCATGAATCACACTTGTGCTTCTCGCTCCTCTTTGTGGCTGCTTTTTTGAAAACCTTGGTGCTAGTTTCCTTCTTTTGATTTTTTGGCTTACTTCTTACGGAATGGCGCTTTTGCCGTTCTCCGCTTCTTTTGCTGCTTGTACTTGGCTAGGGGCTTATGTGTCGTACGAATCAGTGTGAATCAGTGCGAATCTCACGAGTCATTTCAAAACATATGGGCAACTGCACGAATCTTACGAGTTTATATGAAGATTCGCGAGTCCTTCACGAGTCTCTCATATAAATTGGCGAATCACTGAACGAAACTATGAAATGTCAACGAGCATGCCAGTTGAACTCACAATTCACTCAATAATCGACTACTAAATCAACTTTTTGTCATTAAAAATATTTATATTGTCACATTTTGACTGCAAGAAAATTAAAATTAATACAAAATTTTAAAATGGTTGGTTTCGAAATGTTTTTTTTATTTTTTTAAGGCAGACAATAATGTATTTGATGTTTTGGGTGTTGAAATCCCGAGAAAAAAACAGTCTTTGCTTGTCGATCGACTTTGGCTCTTATTTACATAGAGAATATCGCTGAAATTGGTGGAATTCATAAACGAAAATCGTGAAATGTTAGTTGAATCTATTTATGAAAATATTATTCCATCCAAATTTTTGGCAGCGCATCGAATCTTCATACGGAATATGTCAAGTTATATAGATCAACTAAAAAATCGTGAATTTGAACACAAAATGGATTTATCACAATTCCCGAACCCATCAAAATGCTTCATTCAAACAATTCAATCTGATGAAAATAAAAATGTCGAAGCATTTTTTTTACACTGAACACATTAAGTCATTCTCCACATATATGATGTATGGCAAATCTTGTTATAAATCATTAATGGTTGACTTGCCCATTCCAAAAATAAGTGCAGTTCGTATGTTTCATAAAACATTTCGTGGATCTTAGTTCCATTGTCAATTTAATACATTTCATTTTCAATTCACATCCATTCCAGTTGCCTATATTAAACAGAATAAGAAAAAAATTATAGAACACAAGCTGAGATCCGAATGGTTTGCAATGTGTATATAAGCTAATTTGCATCGACTCGCGGATTTGCTATAAATGCCATACACTTTCTATGCTATGACTTGTGTATATATTTGTATGAATTCGTTCGAGTCTTCACGAATCTCCGTAAATTGGTGCGAGTCAGTGCGAGTTACTTGCAATTCAGCGCAAATCATTTTTAATTTACATGAAAATCATACGAGTCTTGCTGACTCGTGACGACAAATAAGCCCCTAGGTACTTGGTTCTGAGTTTTCCACATTTTCGCTTTGTGTCAAATCATTTTCCTGATGCAAAAATTCACCATTCAACTCTATTTCCTGCTGACTGTTCGGCTTGATGTCGATATTTTCAATTTTCGGTTTGATGTCGTCTTCGTTTATACCCCAAATTAATCGAACCTGATCACGTATAGTTCCATCTTCGTAGTAGTTGACATCGGCTTCGATTTCAGTTTCGTCACATCTGTAGATCACTTCAAATTCTTCTGGTTCGTCCTTGATTCGTACCATTTTCGAATAATCAAAGTAGATATGATTGAGATGTTTCACGTTTGAAAAGCAATTCAACACTGACTAACCTTCACTCTGATGGCCCGATTTAAATAGCAATGTACTTATTTCATTGCAAACGTCTTGGAAACACAAAAAGGGGGATTAGGCACTGATACCATTCCTTATCTTTTGAATGTTGATTTTTTTTCTAGAATTTGACCAAAGATAATCTTTAATCCTACCGGACGACAGCGGTCATTAGCAAAGTGATTAGTTTCAATAATACAAGATACGCACAACTTTGTCTAGGTAAAGCGAATACAGAATGTATGTATGCTTGAAATGTTGCGGCTTTACTGCCACACCAAAAGCCATAGAAAATTCATTATTGAGACATGAGATACATATATTTTCAAGTCTTATTTCGGACTTAATCCGTTTATCGCCGTCCAAAGATAAGGTTTAAAAACATACATTCATTTATCGTACAGCTCAAAAGTTCAGAAACACTCGAAGAAACCAAAATTTTATAAAAACAGACTCTAATATTTTCTGCGTATTCATTGGGGAAAAATAACGATTAATGAATCAGTGACAAAAGCGGAAATAGTAAATTTTGTGTATGAAAGTCTACGATTTCCTATTCTTTTCATCAAAAATAACGAATTCTATGCTTGAGATTTCAAGGTAATATCTCGAAAAAAAAAAATCTAAAACATCAACCGCTTGTGGATCTATGTAATAGTAAAGTAAAGCATGGCTAAAATTTCTTCAAAATATTAGCAGTGTCAAGTGTTTCACCCCTTTTGCACTAGGTCGTTAACGTTCTAGCTGTCATATGTGCGAATGAGTGTGTTAGTATTTATCACCGCAGTAAGAAAATCTTAGTCTTAATTTTTTTTATGTTAATGTCTTATGAAAGAAAAATCAAAGTTTCACTCATAAACTGATGTTATTATTTAATGTATATTTTTTTGGTTCAACAAGTATAAGTAAGTTATTGGTTTAAGTAACAAACTTGACTGAAAATCAAACTTTTCAAAGAAATTTTGAATATTTATTTTTATTTGCTGAACTTAACAGAATAGGAGAATCTTGCAGATGTTATCGGCTGTCAAATTTTCAAGGATT
>NW_022601026.1:3260-4162 GCF_009176505.1 Sitodiplosis mosellana | reverse complement strand
AGCAAACAAATCAAATCAAAGCAAATCGAATCTAATTAGATTTTTTTTCCCATTCTACAGCAAAAATGGCAGAAAATCTAGGAGCAACTGGTCAAAAGTCAACCGCAGAAATATTGCAAAGTGTTCGCAAAGAGTTGTTGACAATGCCACTTTTGCGCAAGGTGAACACTCTCCGCTTCGGTGACCAAATGGGCGTTGAGCTGTTGTGTTTGATCAACGAGTTGCTGCTGGAGCTCGAAGTGCTTGAGATACAATGTCAAAACGATAGTTTTTCGACATATTCCGGCGATGTGATCAACTTCAAATAGGTGAATCAGTTGACAGTGCACATTTTACTGAAACCGCTCCTGTGAGTTTTTCTTTGGGCAAGTACCCCAGGATCAAATCGAAAATGGCTCATCTTCGAACTTAAACTAAGTTTTTTGGATACAAAACTTTTGGCATTTCCAGATTTTGATTATCTCAATTATTTTTTGAGTTATCGTGTTAACAAACAGCTACGACGACGACAACGACGACGACGGCACACGAACGGAAAAGTGTCTCAAAAAGTGGTTTTCTACGCGTTTCATGAGTTTTTATGATGATCTAAGCTAATTTTGCGAAAAAAGTTTTCGGGACCAATTCCTATACTTTCCCTTGACACGTTGTGTACGGAAAAGTAAAATGTTTGAATTATATGTTAATTTTCAACTACCGGACTTTTCGTTGAGAACTACCGGATTAGAATTTGGAACTACCGGAATCCGGTAAAACTACCGGTTAAAATATGCCCTGGAGTTGTCGAAGTAACCACACTTAAAATATTTACGACAACATTGTCAAACTTCGCCACAAATGTTGAATCAAAAATAAAAACAATGAATTCGAGGGAAAAAAACGATCACGCATTCTTTTCAATT
>NW_022601026.1:0-3250 GCF_009176505.1 Sitodiplosis mosellana | reverse complement strand
AAATCAAATCTAATCTAATAATATTGTGTGAAAAACCCCCCAAACAGATAATTTTAATTAGCATAACTCTGGGTTGGAAATTGCTATGAAGAAAACTCGTACACATCCAACCAACTGAAAAAAATCAAAGTTATGGAAAAAAATTAAATTCGCTTTTGACAAAATAGAAATTTGGAAAAAAAAAAAAATACTTGAAAGAATATGAGGACTCCAACTGGTCGAAGAAGTCGGTATCCATTAAACGTAATTAAGGCTGAGCAACCGTGAGGCATGTTGTATTTTGAAAACGGTGAATAATATTGTGAACAAGAATCTGGCACAATTAAGTAATCGTTTGGCCCAAACCAACCACAACATCCAATCTGAAAACATAAGCTATACTTTCAGAAAACATCGAATTAAGAGCAAATGATTTTGTATTCACCTCAGTTTGGAAATCGTCCCAAACTTTCTGGTGCATTTGGTATGCAGCTTGGAATCCTGCTTTGTCCTTTATTTCATTGAGCGCAACATCCTCATCCTTCAGCATAAACCATATCGAAGCAATTTCAATGACAAAAGAAACAAATAATAGTACCGAAAACTGGAACACAATTATAAAACGAATCATGCATGAAAAAAAAAGAAATGATAATAATAGTTTCTCGATCTATTCTCTTCGTAATACAGGCCGATCTTGCGGTGTGCGTGCAGTAGCATCTATCTTTTTAATACTATTGCATGCACATCGCAAGAACGGAGTGTGCTGGGAGAGAGAAAGAGATCGAGTAATATATGTACATACAACAGTAAGTCAGCAGCACATCACACGAAGAGAAAGAATGCAAATAATATGCTACCGCATGAGTTATGAATACGGTAGAAAGAGAATACAGTAGATTCCATTGCACGCTGTCAATTGTATCGACGAATGTCGAACATCAATGATAGACGCGATAATTTGAAATTGTATTTTTAATAACTATTTTACATTAAAGAATACCGATCAATCGGAATCTCGGAACATTTGTTCCGATTTATCATTCCGATTGGTTTTAATTCCGATTAATCGGAATCATTGTTCCGCTAAATTCTGTCTGAGTAGATAGAATATATGAACATATTCGAAATTTGGAGCATTGAATTTGTAATGCAATAAAATTAATTCGAAATCTAGGGGCTTCATTCGAATTTTAAAACCGTGAATTTTTGTGAATATTTTTGAATATTATAAATATTTTCTCATAGAATTTTCGAAAATACTTTGAATATACGTGAATAAAGTTAGATAAAAAAATCCAAGATGGCGGCTGGTGAGAACGTCTGAACTGTCAAAATAAGAAACACCGAATATCTGTGAATTAGAGTGGATATGAGTGGATATTCTCTAGATAATAGTGAATAGGAGTGAACATCTCCTAAAACCCACTGAAATTAATGAATTTTTTCGATAAAAAAATGATAGTTCCCCCTAGATCGAAATATAGAACATTAACGATTAAAATGCACTATGCAAATATAATGGATTTTAAATGAATCAATTCTGGTTTGAAATTTCAAAAGGAAACGTTTTTCACAATTCAAGAGTGAGAGGCTCGTAACATGACTCATCTCGAATTTCGTTGTTGCTGGACATTTCTATACACATAGCCGCTTGAAATTTACTTACATTTGAAGAAAAAAATACAGTCTCCCTTGAACTCAGCGCAAACATTGCCTACTTCATGTGCTCCGTCATCACATTTGCATTAGTTGCATTCGTGACGAAGAAAGGGAATAAGAACAACGAATGAATCATCGACCAATCGACTTGAAAGTGTATCGCACATTTTTGCGTCAGTTAAAGTGAAACATAATTGCCATAGTCAACAGATATTTCGCGATTCATTTCAACAGAATTTATTTGACACTTTTAATAAAACAAAAATATCGTGATACACTTATCCATAAGCTGTTTTTAGTCGTTTTCATTCTCGATTACCACAATCTTGAAACACACGCAACGGAACAGTGTGTTTATGCATAAACAGTAAACACACATGTACACTGTACAGTGTATACTGTACAAATTTAAATCAAAATGAATAAGTTGCTTGAAAACAGTTTTATTTATACTTAAAATTATAATCTCTATTGTAATTGTACTGATCAATATTGGAAACTGATCAAAATACACACTCGGACAAACAATAATTTGAATTGTTCAATGAATACAGACTTTTTACCTATCAAGTGTAGATATCCAGATTTCTGTAGAAATCGAATAAATTGTATCATCGGAGGGAAGTAGAAATTTATCAAGAAATCCCATTTGTTTCGCATCTTGAGATCAAAAATCAGAATATTTATTCACTTCATTTTCTTAAATCAGTTGAATTCAACTTGAGAATAAAATGTCAAGCATTATCCATATTTTGATCAATAATTTAACTAATGTTTAATATTTTTAAACCGGATTCATTTGCACTTTCTAATTCAAGCTTCCGTTCCACTATAATGAATTTAGTTGTTTTCGAATATTTCTATTCACATATTCACAGGGAATTAATTTAAATTCGGTGTAAAATACGCAGGTAAAGTGTCACATCGAACTTGCAGCACATATTCATTCACAACTCCAAACATTGGTATAAAAACGGAAGCTTCAAAGCGGCAAAGGATTTCATCAGTGAATATCGTTGACATTTACCGACACTGTGATACGATCAATATCTGACTCAATTTGTGTACAAAGAATCCATATAAATAGTAAAGCACACGTAAGGTCTCAAATCAATTTCTTACATCACAGAGATGTGAATCGGAAGCAATCAGTGTGATTTTTTTATTAGAATTGGAGCTCTACAATTGGGGTAAACATTCGATAGTTTGAAAAAATCCGACGCAGTGAAAAATCCATTCAATTTGTCTTTTTTCTCTTTTTCAAATGAATCAAAGCAGAGGTCAAAGAGGAGAGTAATGAAATTCTCTTGATTTATTTTTCACACAATTCTTCACAGCTTTGACGGTGATTGGAATGGAATTTATGAAAAGTGTTGCCAAAAAAGTGCAGAGCACACGATACAAATGTCACATCAAATGCCAAACTTCAAACTGTCAAGTTGTGTCTTGGTTAGTCGTACTTTTATTCCGCACAAAACATCAAACTGCAATCAGAACATACGGAATATTGAGACGCTGAAGCCTTGCTACAGGAAACCATCGAATTGAAAGTAAACATTTATTTTAGTTTTTTTTTCTTGTGTTTGAAGTCAGTCCGACAATGAGAAGA
>NW_022601025.1:0-2405 GCF_009176505.1 Sitodiplosis mosellana | reverse complement strand
TGAGAAATAATTTTGATCGATAAATAAGATCAAATTAATCTTTTATTTGTAAAGATAAGTATCCAATTATTTGAGAGAGAGTTTGACATCTGTCAAGTGCACGTCGTTTCCAATTTGCAGTGCGGAATTTTTTCTACATTTTCTTAAATTAAAAATATAAAACGTTCGATTTAAATAGTGAATTTTCACAAACAAAGAGATAAAACAGTGCTCTTTTCGAATTTTATATCGGACCGCCGCTCAGTGTGACACAAAAGAGTTTTTTTTTCAAAACCTTTTTTCATTTTCATTCACCGACAAACAAGTGAATAAACCCACACACACCGGCGACAAGTGAGATTAGGTGTCCCCCGTTCGATTTGCCAGCCAATAGCAGTCACACCAAGCAATTAGTAGAGTTTTCTTTCATTGGAAATTTCTTTTTGTGAAGACAATTGTTTCAATTTGATCTGAGTAAGTACATCTAATTGCAATTTTGCCGCCCGCTCAACAAAACACCGTTCGTCGTTCTTGCAAATCGAGCAGGTGGAAATTACTCGGTGGGTGCAAAACCAGACTAAATCGCGTCTGCGTTTGCATAAGCACAGGCGCTTTCGGCGCTTCTTCTGCCGAACTTGCGTGGTTGACTTGCTCTAAGTTTGAACTTTTATCCACGCGGTTTGAGCATTGGATTCGCGAAGCAATGCCTCCCATCTAAATGTATCAACATTGCTGGTTCATTTCTTTTCTTTTCTGTTTTCTGAAACTCAAACTGAATTAAATTTCATTTTTATTTTTAGAATGAATGAGAGGAAAGATTTGAGCGACTCTGACGGAATCAGTGTCAACATTGGGAAGATTGAGGGACCGAATTTCGGAGATCTGGACACAATCGAGGAAAAACCAAAACCAAAGCGAATCAAGGCCAAACCAAGACGCTCTCAATCAGTACCGAACGAAACCACGGTGCCATTGGTTATCAAACCAAAGCAACCGAAAGCTGAGAATCAGCACCAGAACCGTGACCCAAACTCGCGTTCCCGCGCCAGAACGCATAAAAGTCGCAACGCAGCAGCCCGTAGAGCACAAGTTTTAGCTGCACAAAGCTCAACCAGCCAGAAAAGAGGCCGAGAAATTGGTGGAACGCCTCCAAACACACAAACACCAAGTAAGGCTGCAAAATTACGAACAGCCAAGCAAAAAACCGCAGCCTCACCTGTTTCCTTCGGGAATCAGTCGATTGGAGCAGCACCAAAGGTTGTTTCAGGTGATAATCAACCAGAAACACCAAAATCGACTGCTGATATACCAAACAAGAGCGACTCGATGGTAAACACAGTACCAACGACGTCTGTGGCAAATTCATCGATGAGCCCAGATGCAAAGCAAATGGCATCGACTGGTAACAGCACAGCTGATTCAACTCAGCAACAAGGCACACACATAGACAAACCGGATCCAATGGTGATGGAATTGTCTAACAGTGTGGGGCTACTCACAGTTGATCCTGATGCCGAAGATAAAGAACCCGAGCATATGAGTGGTGAATCGAATCGTGAAGATGCTCAAAAAGAGAAGATTTCAACCAACTCTTCGAGAGCTCAAACTTGCGAACAACCACAAAATAATGCTTCTGGTACATCTTACTCTGAGGTCACCGGTCAAGGCAATTTAGTCATAGCCATAATCGATCAACGCCAAGAAGGTCAAATGACTTTGCTGGATTAATACAGATTCAGCAAATTACGTTCGGTTATCAGTGACAAAATGTTATTACAAGCTGATAGAAAGAAACTACTACCGAGAATTATCGACTCTCGGCTTGCAAGCGGTGCAATGAAAATTCACTGCGGCGATCATAACACTCGTCGCTGGTTGGTTCATTGTATGTCAACCTTGCAATCCAAGGAATTGTGGTTCGGAGCGAAAGTGAAAGTGATTGATTTTGGCGATCTCCCAAAATCTCACAAATTTCAAGCCTGGTTCCCAGGTATTCAAAGAAGTTCAATTGACATTTTCAAGCTAATTGAGAATTTGAATGATGGAATCAGCACCAAAAGTTGGTCCGTACTCAACAAAGAGTACAAAAAAGGTGGCACATCGATGGTCATTGGTGTTGGCAGCGAATCTTTCGCCCCACTCACAAACCGTAACAGACCGATACTATGCGGCATGGGCACAGCAAGCTTTGTTCTAATCAAAGATTGTCCAGCCAACAAAGATGCGATGAAAAAGGACCAAAAATCCAAAACGTCCCACAAGATGCCAAAAAATGATTTGCGCAACCGCATCAACGAAAATGCTAGGGGGTAAGAACACAAGCGCTTGAGACGAATCCGTACGAATATTTGTGAATTCGTGTGATTGTGTATACGAGACATTCGCAGCGCAGTGAGTGTACAACAACAATAACAAAGCCACGAACG
>NW_022601024.1:0-2629 GCF_009176505.1 Sitodiplosis mosellana | reverse complement strand
GTTCTCTGGACTGTTTTGGTTTATGAATGACCGGTCGAAGCACAGTAAGTATTCACATGCCGACTGGGTCAGTAAAGCGAAAGTGATACCCATTCAACGGAGACGTTGAACACAGCGATATTTACACGCCGAAGTGCAATTGAATCGTCGAACACAGTGCGATCGAATCACATCAAGGGTGAATAAGGGAACAAATTGGCGAATTTTAAACGAATAAAATTCACATAACAGCGTTCATTTCGACGACCACAAACACAATCGTGAACCTGATGTTCTACGACCCGGTAGTGTATGTGTATAGCGGTGTGCGCGAACGAATCGTCGAAAAATAACACACCATCGCAGGCAATTCGAGAGCGAGACTCTGACCGACTGAGATAAACATTTTACAAGTTACGAATAGTAACTATTCACGAATTGGCCGAAATCGCGAATTTAAATAAACAATAAAGACTAATAATTCGTATATAAATTGAACCAAAGTGGAAATCAATATGGATACGAGTAACACATCGTTGACGGTCGAAGCGTACGTAGCTAACTTGACCGAAGAGCAACGAGACTATGAATTATGGCTCCGAAACATGGAAGATGGAGCCGGCGTCGATGCGAATTTGATACACCGCATCACTGAAGAGTGGGCCAGCGATCGATTATTACCGCATCCCGCGGTTTTGACAATACCAGACCGTGAACGAGTCGAAGCGGCCATCCAAACGTTTTGGGCACAGGTGATGTTTGGCACGGCACAAACAATCGACAATTATCTGACGGTAAGGACTCAGTTGGTACATTACGAGAAACGATTGAATCGCCTGATCGCACCCGGAGACGAACAGGCAATTGGCGTGCTACAAGCCCGATACATGTTGGCTTCCATACGACAAAAGTGCGAAGGATTCGCACCCGATCAAAATTCGACTCGGAACGAAGACATCCGACAACAACGCTCGGAAGCGAACGAACCACCCGCGACAGAGAGACCGATGGGGGGAACTAATGCTAACGTTAGTAATGAGTCCGCAGACGACTCGAATCTTAATACTAATGTTAGGGAACCAGCTGCCGCAGCCAATGGGCTAAACACCAACAGAACAAATACGGCCGCAACCGATACGCCACTCACACCGAGAGATGAACCGGTGGATCGGAATATCCCTCCAGCACCTGCGGAGTCGTTTGGAGCTCCAGATGGTAATCGATCTCCTGCGACTCATGAGCCAAGCTTCCCTCCGACGAATACGAGCGGGAACAGGCCAACCTGGGAACAAAATAGTCACATTAATCGACCGTTTGAACGAAATTTTGAGCCAACACAAAATGAAACGCACAGACCACAGTTTACTCAACCGACACAAGATCGAGTAACTTTTGAACGGTCTGAACACCGCATACCTGAGCCAGCAAGCGATGAACGGGAATCCTTTTACCAGCAGAGGTATTACGAACCGTCACGGCCAGGGTATACGAATATGACTACGCCGGCTGGATCGAATTACGTGCCATCCAGTCGTCACCGTGTGGTAGAACCAATGCAGGAACCGAATGTGAGATTATCGTGGCCATATTCCGAGCCACTCCACACCATACGAATGATGCCGAATGAGATGTATCCATCCAGTCACATGGCTTCACATGGGTCGATTAGGCATCCATCAATTCATCCGATGTCGGGGCATGAGACATCGGGAGCGCCTACAACTCAACGACCGAGAGACGCTTTAAACAGTATGGATGGAGGGAATCATACGTACCAAAGTTCACATTCGTCCGGACAGTCCATCACTCACACGACGACAGCACTTCGCAAGCATTTTGATGGACGATATTTTCAGAATGGCCGCGATCAAGGACCGAAGCTGCTCACGGTGGATGAAGTGATGTTCAAACTGGAAACATTCCAAGCTGGACAACGATGTACCGACGATGTAATCATCCACAATTTGAGTTTTCTTTTCCAACGAGAAGCCATGAATTGGTGGCGGTCGTATTATCGTCGAATTCACTCGATGGTCGATCTGAAACGAGAAATGTATCAGCGATTTGATCCTTGTGGAAGTAGTGCATCGGGTATTCGAGCGAAAATTAGCTCGACGAGACAACAAGATGGAGAAACATTCAACATTTTCTTGGATAAAATGAATTGTTTGATGGATCGATTACCAGCCGAATATCCGGACGTCGAGCGACTCTCTCTCATCAAACACAACTGTAACAATGAGACTTTCCGCATGTTGGTAGGTCGAACATTCGACAACATGGCGCAGTTACAGTATTACGCAAATGAATTGGCCATGAGAAATGGTCAACGACGAGATCGTGATCGAAAAGTGCATGTCTGTGAAACACCACAACTGTTCGATAATCCCGCATCGGAAACGGCTGATGGAGTTGATTCGGACGAAGAGGATGACACCGAAGCGTTCATCCAAGCTTTGGTGACTCGACTTCAACGAAAGAAATGGAAATCGACAACCGGAGACCAGGCCCCAAAGACAAAGGGACCGAAGCCAAGGCCGATGGAAGCTCCAGCGCCGAAGAAAACGACGTCAACACTGGCCAACAAGTTGATCACTGAGATCGAAGGAACTGGTCGAGGCATTTGTGCTAACTGCCTCAAATTTGGTCA
>NW_022601023.1:0-1241 GCF_009176505.1 Sitodiplosis mosellana | reverse complement strand
ATGCAGATGTGTATGATTTACATAGGTGTATGCGCTCTCCGGCTATAATACCATTATCAACTATATAGAGAGATGGCCAAACTGATCGTTCAGATCGTGATGGTTACGATATTGAAATTGATAACAACCTATTTGACTAGAGAGATTGAGAGAGAGCGAGAGAGAGAGAGAGAGAAAGAATCTAAGTTGGAAATAAAATTCGATAAAATTTTGAACAAATTAGAGATATGCGACAAAGGCGCCACTTTCGGCGCGAATTTGTATGCATGTAGTCATACTGTATGCTTTTGTGAATTCATCATCCCTTCCTTCCCACCACATTCCACGAATTGTCTGGCAGAACACGAGAATTGTTTACTTTTCCTCTCAATGAATCATATTTGGTTGAAACCGAGCTTTTGCTCCGACATTTCTTTACTTCCGATCGAAATTCCTCGACTCCGATTCATCGTCAAAGTAAAATCACTGGCGCATGAGTAATCGCTGGCGTTACATGTTCACTTGATAACATAAACGAAGCATATTTTTCGACGACATAAAAAATAATGACGAAACCACCGATAAAAACTGTTTCTGTTTTGAGAGAATTTTGACCGACGTTTTATCTATGGAATGGAACAATTCAATTACGCTATAATTATAATTATCAGTGCATTGAGGTTGCAATTTATGACGTCAAACCGATACAGCTATTTTATTGCGAAATTATTTGCAAATCATTAAAATTTTCAATTGAACTGAAAACAATGTAAAGCACGAGATATTTAACGATTGTTTGGTTGAGCTTTTTTTGCTTTCGTAAGACGATCCCCAAGTGAAAGATCTCAATGATCAAGGATGAATCCACGCAGAATTTCAGTTGGAAATACACGTTTCTTATGGACAATTGAGGGCATTTTTATGCATCCTGACTCACGCATGAAAAATATAAACTGCTGTTGCTTCTATACGGTATGAATCACGTTTCATTGATAACAGACCCTTTGCACAATGTACATTCTTCCAAAACACGAAAACGGATGTCGATATAAAATGCGTATGGATAATTGCGTAGCTGTGTGCACGAATACAGTGCTGCTTCCGAGTTGTCGATGCATGATAAAACAATGACGAAAATTGTTTTCTCAATGAAATTGTGTTGCAATAATGTTCTGACGTTTATTCTATGCATTGCATCTGATAATCACATGCTGAACTCAGATAACATATGTAAACAAATATTTGTCACACATTTTTCAAAT
>NW_022601022.1:0-2298 GCF_009176505.1 Sitodiplosis mosellana | reverse complement strand
TCCGCTCCGCACAATTCTAATTTTGGAATTGTTTGCTCGTTGATGGGTGCCAGTTTTGTTTTTGCTGCTATCAGCACCACTCGAATCGATTCTTCACTTGCGAATCGAATGTAGACGTTGGCCGAAATTGCTTTTGCACACGCATCAGAAAATCCATGCAATTCCACCTTCATTTTTGTTGCTGTGCCGAGCCACCGTGGTATCACAATTGAATTTACTACGCTCAATCGCGATTTGTAGCTCATCCATTCATTCACAATTTCGATCGGTAAATCATCATCCCAAGCGTATGGTTTATTATTTTCGTGTTTTAGCTTCCACACATTTTGAAGCAAAATTTTCGCTTTGACGATGACCGGTGCGATCCATCCTAACGGATCGTATTGCACTGTTGCTATTTCTGAAGCTAATTGTCGTTTCGTTCGTGGCCGTTCGTGTATATTTAATTTGATGTTGAATACAAATTCATCATTTTTCGGGTTCCATGGAATTCCAAGCACTTTGACAATGCTTACATTTTGCTCTTTGTCGCACTCAGGGATAGCTTCAAGTAATTCAGGCGAATTACTGACGATTTTCCTCAGATTGAAGCCGTACTCATCAAATGCCTGCTTCATTTCACGTAGAGTGGACAATGCTTCATCAACCGTCTCGGCCCCACCCGAATAGTCGTCAACATAAAAGCGTTTCAAAATTGCTTTCGCTGCTCGTGGGTATTTTTCCTTGACCATTTGAGCAATTTCGTGTAAAGATCTAATGGCAAGATGGAGCATCCTTCAAACCAAATGTTACTGTCGTCATTTTGTCCATCCGCCCATCATCGAGTCAATTCGTCCGTCAAATGTCGCAAAACATCATAAAATGGGAGCTATATATCGAAGAGTAATTTACCGGAAACCTTCCATCCCAAAAGTGCAGAAGTTCATCAATCGTATAAACCGAAAATATTCTGCTGAAGAATTAAAAAATATGTACTATGATGTTTGCAGACAGAAGCGTCAACGAGCGCGCGGACAAAGGTTTAGACGTGTTAATTTTTAATGTATTACATGAAGAACACAAAATACGTCGTGATTTTCATATAATTACGATAAAAAACACAACATTAAATGTGTTTTTTGATCTATTACATGAAGAACACAAAATACATCGTAGTTTTCTTGTATTTGATGGAAAAACACAACATAAAATGTGTTTTTCCGAACTATTACATGAAGAACACAAAATACATCGTAATTTTCATATAATTATGATAAAAAACACAACATAAAAAGTGTTTTTCTTATCTATTTCATGAAGAACACAAAATACATCGTAATTTTTATATATCTATGATGAAAAACACAACATAAAATGTGTTTTTTCGATCTATCACATGAAGAACACAAAATACGTCGTGATTTTGATATAATTATGATAAAAAACACAACATAAAATGTATTTGTCCAATGTACTGCATAGAAAACACAAAATACATCGTGGTTTTCATGTGAATATTATATAAAACACAACATAACATTGTGATATATGAGTTGTATGGAAAATTATCTAAAAATCTAACTTTGTGTATGAGTACACATACAGTCATTCATTCTGTGAATGTTTTGTATGCTTATGACAAGCCAATCTTTCGTCAATTTTTTTCTTCAGTTTCTCATACTGGAAACGTGAAATATTTAAACTAATAGATAAACAATATAAAAAAAACGTATTTTTTAGACACACACTATAGGATCAATGTATGAACAGATCATAGAACGCACTCATCAAACATCACAAACAAATAATTCTTTTTCCCGGTAGAGGGCTATCATACTGTATACTGTCAATCAAACCGACAAAGCGCCATTCCTAGTGAGAACTTTGAAGTGTTCGGACGTGTGTCATTTGAAGACAAATCCAATTCAATCTGTGGTTAAGACCAATAACATAAAAAATAACAGTTTTTGGTAAAAACGTTGTACGCTAGAAGTTTAAGGTATATTTTTATGTTTTTTCTACACATCTTTCGTCATTTTCAATTTTTTTTCATTCCGTTTCATTCCGTTTCATTCCGTACTACTAGTTTCGACTAATAATTGAACAAATCAATCAATAAGTTAGTCCCCATATCAGAGCGGTCAACGAGCGCTCGTTCGTTCGTTCGTATGCGAACATGTTCGTTTGTTCGTTCGTTCGTTCGTAGAATCTACGAACATGTTCGTTCGTTCGTTCGTTCGTTCGTAGAATCTGCGAACATGTTCGTTTGTTCGTTCGTTCGTTCGTAGGTAAAATTTCATTTTTTTTTTCAAACATAAA
>NW_022601021.1:0-2437 GCF_009176505.1 Sitodiplosis mosellana | reverse complement strand
TGTCTGAGTAGAAATGTGTTGACGCAATCTCCAATTTCAACGATTTTCTTACTGCTCTCATAAGTTTTACCAATAACACTGCTGCACTAAGTTCCAGTTTTGGTATTGTCATTTTTTTAATTGGTGCTACTTTTGTCTTTGCTGCGACTAAATTCACACGAATCTCGTCGTTTTCATACACTTTCATGTAAATACATGCGCCCATCGCTGATTCGCTTGCATCGGAGAAACCATGTAGTTCTATTTTGGCTCCCGGTGTGCATCGTAACCAACGAAATGGTTTTATTTTTTCGATGATTGATCAATGACACCTAAATCTCTGTGAAGCTCGATTCTGTCGAATTTATGCTGCCCCATCATTTGGTGACTTGATTCTCAAAATGAGCTTCAAATCATCTGCGAACAACAAGCAAGTGCATTAGTTACATGTTCAACAATGTCATTAATAAAAATAATGAAGAGACAAGGCCCCAAGATACTTCCAGCTGGTTCTCCCGACGATACAGTGAAAGTCCTGGACTTTCTGTTGCCTATTCCAACGAACTGTGTGCGAGACGTCAAATATGCGTGGAACCATTTGACTAGTCTGCGCCCAAAACCGAATCTTGCCAGCTTGTACAAAAGCCTTTGGTGATTAACTCGATCGAACGCCTTCTCGAAGTCGGTGTACAGTACGTCTGTTTGACATTTCACAATCATTGAATCCATGGTGTAGTTTACCATTTGCAGCAAATTCGTTGATGTTGACCGATTTTTTACAAAGCCATGCTGGTTATGGATGACCTTGCCGTTCACAAATGCTTGCAATTTATTGTAAATAATACCTTCGAACACTTTCGCTATCGTCGGAATTATAACAACAGGCCTGTAGTTCGATGCGTTGCTTTTTTTCCCGGATTTGAAAATCGGTACTATTCTTGAGTTTTTCAAATTGTTCGGTACTATTCCCGCTTGCAGTGACTTGTTGAACAATTTTGTCAATGGCGTTTTCAGTGAGTTTGCACATTCTTTCAGTAATTTTGGTGAGATACCATCCGGGCCAGGTCCCTTGTTTACTTTCATGGACAGTAACGCCTACAACACATCGGTCTCGTTCAATTCAAAACGCGTTGTCGTCGCATTCATTCAGCAGACTGTCGATCTCAATCTCGTCACTCGTTGTGTATTGGTTTTCGAAGAAATCCGCAAACAACTCCGCTTTCGATGCTTCACTCTTCGCCGTTTGATTATTGTATTCAACAATTGACGGAATTTCACTTCGCTTGCGCCTATCGTTCAAAAATCTCCAGAAATGTTTCGGGTTTGATTTAATGTCCGACTGTATGCGAGCGATATATGACTGGAACAACTGACCCTGTAATGTCCCGAAGGAATCAGTGATACTGTTATAATCGTCGAAATTTCCTGTGACTCTACTCCGTTTGAATGCCTTTCTCCGCAAATTATTCAAACGCTTAAGCTGTTTGTTTTATCTAGATAATGTCGAGATAATTATCTATATTTTGTTGAAAAAGATAAGATTATCTTATCTTATCTTTATCAGCAGCCTATTTCACCAAATGTTTTCATGAAAAGTTTTCATGAGATTTTCTTCACAAGTTTTTTTGGTGAAACAAATGTATCTAAATGTAGCAATGAGAAAATTTCAATAGAAACGTGAAAATATTCTCATTTTTCTGACATTATTTTGAGCGCAAATTTTAAATTTCCATTTATTTTTGAGCCGACCATGATGTGATCCCACATTTTAGAGAAAAAATCTCGAAATTTCAAGTTGGCGCTCAAAATAATGTCAAAAAATGAGAATATTTTCACGTTTTTATTGAGATTTTCTCATTGCTACACTTAGATATATTTGTTTGACCAAAAAAACTTGAGAAGAAAATCTCATGAAAACTTTTCATGAAAACATTTGGTGAAATAGGCTTTTCTGAAAAAAACTGACTTTTTTCAATAAAAAAACATCTTCGAATAAAAAAAAAGGTAAAATAAAATTGTAAGTTTTATGTCTCAACACACATTTTATAAAAAAAAATTATTTGCATCAGTAAACTTAGAAAAACCACAATTATTCCACTGCAAACGATTCCCATTTGAAGTTTGACATCTAACGAAAATCCGTTACAACACTCCATTCGCCATATTGACAAGTGACAAGTGTGTTGTTGTTTCAAATTTTAAGTGGAAATCGTTTGCAGTGAAATAATTGTAGTTTTTCTAAGTTTTATTGATGCAAATAAAATATTTTCTATAAACTGTGTGTTGAGAAATTGAATTTACAACTTTATTCTACCTTTTTTCTATTATAAAATATTTTTGGATTATTTTGTATTGAAAAAAGCCAGATTCATAACGGTTTTGTTTGAAGCGCTGAAAGCGCTGAGAACTTGTTTTTTTGGTTCAATATGAACCGACTGAAACGATACCTAGCGGATAT
>NW_022601020.1:0-5897 GCF_009176505.1 Sitodiplosis mosellana | reverse complement strand
TTTAATTTTCATATCGTTCAGCGATACAATTGTTTCGATAGACACAAGCTATCATCTTCAGTCGCAATTTCAAGTACAACTAATGCGAATTTGTTCATAGAGCGATTCGTCCACTGTCTACGCGGGAAAGAGAACAAAGCAAAATGAGAAAGTGCTAAGTTTAAAACAATACACATGCAAATGCGTTAGGCAGTGGAACACAGTGAGATACGGTGTGACGTAAGTCAATACAATACAATGTAACAAAACGAAAATCATAAACAGAAAGAAACCAAAAAAGAAAGAATTTGAGATACATTTTTTTGTGTCAATGTTTGTAAACAGAAAAGAGAGATGTAAAGTGCTGACCGGCATCTTTGTTTACATTGTTGTTTTTGTTTAAGTAAATGTGAAAAGAATCGAGAATATTGAGTCGATTTGGATTTGATTCATTTTCGATCAAAACGAAATTGTCTTCGGTAATGCGGTGTTTTTCAGTGATAATGTGGTCAGCTAAACCGCTTTTGTATGCTTCACAATTTCTGATGTCGTTCAAGTGCTCTCTCATTCGCACTTTGAGTGAGCGACGGGTTTGACCAATATAAACGGCGCCGCAAATGGAGCAAGTTGCTTTGTATACGCCTGGCTTATCGATGTTGTTGCGCTTGTCTTTGGTCGAATTTAGCAGCGATTTGAGTTTGGTGGTGCTTCTCGGTGCCAATGTGATGTTCTCCTTACGTAGGGATTTTGAAAGCGAGTTGAATGTGTGTGCGTCGTAAGCCATACCACACCAAGTCGTTTCCGTGTCATCACATAGAGCAGTGCATTCGTTGCGTAATTTTTTCCGTTGATGTTTTTTGATGATCGATTCGATGGTCGATGCATTCACTCCGTTAGTGTCACCAATTTGAATGATTTTTTGTTTCTCATTGGCGAATTTTTCAGGAGAAAGAGGCACATTGACAAGCCGATGAATCATTGAATTGAACGCGGCAATTTTATGGGAATGGTGTTGATTGGATTCAGTCGGGATATATCGGTCGGTGCAAGTGACTTTCCGATAAATATCGAATTCGATGCTTCCATCTCGGGCGCGTTGAATCGACAAATCCAGAAATGGCAACGTGTTGTTTTGTTCAATTTCGCAGGTGAACTGGATCTCAGAGCATACGGAGTTGAATAGTTTTAAGGTGTCATTGATTTTTTCCTCTTCCACGATGGCGATGCAATCGTCGACGTATCGGTGGTGAAATCTTGGGAAGAGCGTGTGTTCTTTCAATCGCTCTTCGACCGTTATCATGTACAAATTGCACAGGAATGGACTCAAGCTAAGTCCCATAGCTAAGCCGTCAATTTGCTTATAATAATCACCTCTCAACTGGAAATATGATTGATTGATGCATACTTCGGTCAACTCAAACAATGCTTCGCGCTCAATGTGGTTCAATTGTTGTTTGTGTAACCAGTCGCGCAGGGCAGCAAGCGCGCCGGCTTTCGGCACGTTTGAATAGAATGATTTTATGTCCAAAGAAACTATTCGATCAGTCTCGCTCAATTTTTTGTCGCTGATTTTTCCAATTAATTCCATTGAGTTTTTCACGGAGAAATCATCAAAGTTTTTTAGTTGGTCAAATCTGGTGCATAGCCAATTTGCGATGTTTGCGTTGGGCGAATCAAAATTTGCTACGATTGGTCTGTATTTGTTGCCGGGCTTGTGGAGTTTCGGCAAACCATAAATACATGGTACACGCACATTTGACTTGTGCATGCGTTTTGACCAACCGTATCCGAACAGATTGCTGTACTTTTTTATGACCGCTTTGACCTCCGTGAACATTTTGTTCAGCGGATTTTTTACTTTCTCGTAGTTTCCTTCTTCGATCAAATCTTTCATGCCGGAGTCGTAGTCACATTTGTTCAACACGACAACACAATTGCCTTTGTCCGCTTTGGTGATAAAAATGTCTTTGCTGTTCAACGATTCAACCGTTTTGTACATTGCATGAGATGCGTGATTTGGCTTTGAATTGGCACATCAACGGAAAAAATTACGCAACGATTGCACTGCTCTATGTGATGACACGGAAACGACTTGGTGTGGTATGGCTTACGACGCACACACATTCAACTCGCTTTCAAAATCCCTACGTAAGGAGAACATCACATTGGCACCGAGAAGCACCACCAAACTCAAATCGCTGCTAAATTCGACCAAAGACAAGCGCAACAACATTGAATTGAATTTATTTCACTGCCAAATACTGGCTGACTAGGTGAATACAGTTTTAGGATACAGTAAATTTAGGATACAGTAAGTAAGTTTGTTAGATAGATAGTTAGATAATTAGTTTTAGGTAGATATTTAGTTTTAGGTAGATATTATAGGTTTTTATGTTTTGGTTTTCGTGTTTAGGTTAGCCTCGTGTGGTAGCAGGTATTGTCATGTAAAAATAAGTATAAAAAATACAAAATAAAATAAATAATAAATGAATAAATAATAATTGTTGTAAAACTACTCTAACTAATTGAAGCTTGTATAGGATATTCTCAAACAAAATATACAAAATATTCACAATACTTTATATTATATATACAAACAAAATATTTTCAATACTTTAAAGTATCCTAATTTCCTTTTAATTGCCCTAAATTGCACAATGATTCACTAATTGGCCTTTAATTGAGTCCATGGTCCGAATACTGTGTCAGGAAGTTGAAGAAGCTTTTGTTTAAATTGGTGGTGCGACAAAGATGGGTCAATAAATAACGCCGCACAGTTAAATACGCGACAAGCATTGTTGAATGGTGAAGAAGTTGAATGATCTGTTCGACACATCTTGAGGCGGATGAATTCGGGATTACGTATTGTTCGTGTTCCTCTATTCAGTTGCAATTTGGAACGCAAGACAGGCGCATTGTATTTCCCGGTAATAATTGAGTGAATGAAAAGCACAGAGGCATTTACTCTTCTACGAACTAGTGTTTGAAAATTGACAGAGGTACAGCGTTCGGTATACGGAGAAAGCACATAATTATTGTCTTCACGCTGTCTTCGAAGATCACCATTCAAAAGCATGACAATTTGCTTTTGAGTACTATCCACAGTCTTTTTGTGCGTAACATGGTGTGGTGACCAGATCACACTTGCGAATTCCAAGTTAGATCGGACCAGGGCGAAGTATAGAATTTTGATTATGTCCTTTTCGAAGTAAAATGATTGTCGCCGAATGAATTGCAATGCAGAATTCGCCTTGTTGCACACATACTCAATGTGTCGATTGAAATTCATCTTCCGATCGATAATTACTCCCAAGTCGCGTATCTCAGATACTCGTTCAATTTCCTGGCCGTTTATAGTATAATTATATATGATTGGATTGTTTTTGGTATACAGTGAAAACAATTTGCACTTGGAGAAATTTATATCAAGATCATTATCTTTACACCACGATATGAATTGATCTATCGCCTCTTGAAGTCTACGAGCATCGTCTTGGTTCCTAATGATGACGCCAATCTTTTTATCATCAGCAAAGTTTGACAGATTTATTCCTGGTAATGTGTTGTTAGAATCATCAAAGAAAACGATGAAAAGTAAGGGGCCTAAGATTGTTCCCTGCCCCACACCAGAAGTAACATCAAAAAGGTTCGATCTCGCTGAACCGACCTTCACAAACTGGCGTCTCTCATTCAAATATGATAATAACCACATGAGAAGAACATTTGACACTCTAAACTTAGCAAGTTTTTTAATCAATTTGATTGGATTAACTGTGTCAAACGCTTTGCTGATATCTGCGTAGAAAACATCGAATTGTGCTTTGGATAAAAAAGCTTCATGCGCCGTCGTCGTCATCTCCATTAAATTGGTTTCAATATTTCTGTTTGAGACAAATCCATGTTGTGTTGTAGATATTTTAGGTGGGATAATCAATTTCAGTTGATTATAAATTACTCGTTCGAAGACTTTTGCTAAACTTGGAAGTACGTTGACTCTTCTGTAGTTTTCAACGTTCATTTTTTGGCCCGATTTGAAAATTGGCGTAACTTGCCCAATCTTGAACAGATCTGGATAGATCCCATCACTGATGGATTTGTTAAAAATGGTACTCAATGGTGCGGCTAGAATATCCGCACATTCTCTCAGAAATATCGGTGAAATACCATCATTACCGCAACCCTTGCTCAAGTCCATCGTACTAAGAACAGCGCGAACAGCATCCGTTGTACATTCAATGTTGTAACAGTTGTTGTCATTTCGGTTACGTATGAAATCAATAATTTCTTGGTCAACTTTATCGAAATCGGAGTACACTGTTTGAAAAAACTTTGCGAACAGATTAGCCTTGTCTTCATCTGATGTCGCTAATTGATTTTTGTACATAACATTCGAGGGAATGCTGTTTGAAACACGTTTACTATTTATATGGCGCCAAAATGACTTCGGGTCCTTTTTTAGATTTGATGCTTGATCTCGCAGAAAATCACTAAAGAGGAGCTTACGATGCGACTCATAATCTTCACGCGCAGAAATAAAATCCACATGAAAGATAACAGAGACTTCACCCGTCTTTGTATAATGATTACTATGTACTTTGAATGCTTTATTTCGACGGTTTTTCGATGCAGCCAAATCCTTATTGTACCATCTTGGTTTGTTTGTTGCACGAATGGTTGTAGAGGGAACACAATTCTCGAAGGTGTCATTTACAAGACCGTACAATTTAGAGATGAGATCATTTACATCGCCGGGGTTTTCAGTGAATAAGTCGTTCAGATTCAAACTCTCCAAATGATCACGAATCGAATCATAATTAGCTCGTTTAAAACAGTAGACAGATTGGGAGTCGACATTGTTTGTAATTGTCGGTGCACAATCAATCACACACACCGTAGGAACATGATGTGGATCGCTTTTAAATGTAGGCAGCATCAATAGATCAGCACGTTTTGCGTCTGCCAATTCAGGAACATTTGTATAAATCAAATCGAGGACATTTTGACTTGTGTTTTTCAGATTTGAAATTTGAAATAGACCACAATCAAGAAGTCTGGTTGTGACTTCACGTGCGATGATAGATTTAGCTGATTGAGATTCACCATTTTTTCGTTATACTAATAAATATGTGCACACTCTGACTCTGTTGCCTTATAACGTTTATACACACATATAAAGAGTTGAGTGTGTATTGTCTTCTTCTTTCCTTTGTGTATCATCTCTATTGTTTGTTTGTTGTGTACTCACTTCATGGAGTGAGTTTGTTTGTGCCGCAGCGCACTATCGCACTGAGCATGTTTTACGCACGCAAACTCAGTGTCCGTGCGGCCGTTGCTCGTTCACTCGGTGTGCTTCAATCATCTCTGCTCTTCACACTTACGATGAGCTGCGCGGAGCGTGCATGCACATGTTTCGCTCACTTCTTTCTTTGAACACCCTTCGTGTGTCAACACAATGTCTGTGTGTATATCGCTTGTGCCGTCGTTTGTAAACGACGTCAATGAGCTGGGTACGAAAAGTGCCGATCGAAAGAAAAGAGCAAAATTTATATATGCATGCATCGCGCAGCTCATTGACGATCAATTTTCAGCTATGTCTCGCATTCACAAAGAGCCACGAGTCGGTAGAGTGACCAATTCTGAATTGATATCACGATCATCGAAGCTGAACGAATTTTGTGTAAAACATCTTTTGTTTGATCATTCACTTCGTTGGGAGAAAGAATACTCTAGCAATGAGGAGATGTGGTATTGCACGTGTTGAACGAATGTTGTATGCTTTAACCATTCCAATGGGCTTAGAACATCTTTTGTTTGAATGGTTTGTAAATGATAAATTTTTTCCAGACGAAAAAAAAAAAAAGAAATGTCACGTGTATTTGGAATGGAATGCCGACAATCGTCGATTAGTCACAATGTAT
>NW_022601019.1:0-14815 GCF_009176505.1 Sitodiplosis mosellana | reverse complement strand
GTAAAAAAATTTGTAATGTACTCGTAAATGATTCGGAGAAGTGCGTGAGTTAAGAAACGTTAGTAGATGTAACGACCCACTTTCATCCATACCGGTTTTTTGAGGTCAATGACCGGTATGAATAACAGTGGGAAAAAACATCTGCTCCAATTAAATGCAGAATATTAATTAGCGAAACCGCAATTATGTGTCCATTTGCAATGACCGGTATGGATAAAAGTGGGAAAAAACATCTGCTCCAATTAAATGAATATAATAATATTGAGAGAAGAATGCAAAAAAAACGATAATAATTAATTATTGCGGAAGGTAATGTTTCAAGCAGACGCATGCATCTGTATTGAAGTAACACCACCCGTTTACATGAGTTGACAGACAATGTGATAAACAGAAAAGACAGCAAAGAAAAAAATGTTATTCGAATTGCAAATGAAAAATTTCTAAGAAAAAAGTTGCCTTTGCTTTTTTTGTTTTCAATTTTAAGTAGTCATTGTAATTTGAAAACTTATTGCGAATACATGGGATCAAGCAAATCAAAACTGATTTTCGCTATGAAGTTACGAAATGGAAAAATATATCAAATCGAAAGTGAGCAACCATTTGAAGATGAGCATGGTGAAGGTGAGCAATCATTTGAAAATGAGCCTGGAACCAGTGGTGCAGTGATGCCGACTAAACATCAGTTTAGAAGGGAGGTAGTGCGAACTCAAATCGATGAAAACCGATTGGCACCATCGCATGGAGTACATGAACCTCAAAAAATCGGACACGTGCGTAACATAATCAGACAAACTGCTTTTGGGTTGTTGCATGCCATTCGTTTGTTGCCTACAATTTTGGGAATAATTGGTGGAGTCAATGTGCTGTTTGATTTTTTTTTGCAACCATACATTGAAGTGCATGAAATCACTGTGAATCTCAAATCCGAACATGGTTGGTTGTATAAATACTTACACAATGTCGAAGAATATGATGTATACAAGACTGATGTACATTCATCGTCAAATCATGGATATGTAATATATAAGTAGTGCGTTTTTGAAATTCAAATCATCAGTTTGTTTTCAAACAGTGAGTAATCAACATGGAAGCATTAAAAAAAATTCAAGAACCAAGCAAACCATATCTGGGTTTTGCTAAACTTAATCAAGGGCATCATGAGATTCAAGCCTTAAGAAGCGTGAAAAATAAGTATGGAAAGAAGACTGAAGGTACACATAAATCCATTCTGGTTGAGCTTGTGGACCAGATTGTTTTTCTACCCCAATATTTCTGGCGGAAAATTAATGAGGAAAATTTGGAAGAACTAAACTCATTAATTCAAAAGGGTCACCACATCTATCTTTACTTCGGTGGAAAGCAGAAAGAAGGAGGGTAAGTATTTTTTTTGTTTTTTCTATATAAATATTTAATGAACATTCGTATTAAAAAGAATTTCAACCGAGAAATACATTTGTTCATTTTATTCTTTGCAAATGGGTATATTATTATTCATTTATTTTTATATCATTTATTCTATTTCGAGGGCATGGATATTAAAAATTACTGAGGGCGATGATATCATCATAATATATACTAAATTTTTTTTGTATGCTTTTATTCACCAGAATTCGATGATCTGGACTATTCATTGCTGATGACACCTCTCCCATTTGCTGGACAATGATTCCTCCCCTCTACCATGCATTAAACTAAGCGCAAAAGAAAATGAATTTAAAAAAAAATGAAAAAAAAATAAATCTTTTTTAATTTTCAAACCTATATCTTTTTATTTGTGACACATGTCAATGCAATCCCAGCATGGTGAGCAATCTGTCGGGCCCATGCATTCTTTATATTTGCGCTTCTCTGGCGTTGGAGATGTATAGCACCATGTGTCCATTTCTGGTTGATTGCCCTTTTCACTGCATGTTCTCCAACAAACATTGTAATCACAACCGAAATCATGACCACATTTTTCACTATTGAGAGGACTTGTTTTATTTTCACTTATTATTATATATGGTTCGAAATTCACTTTTTGCTCAAACATTTTAGTTAAAAGGTTAGCACCCACTAAAGATATCATGAGTGCAACGTATTGAACAGAACTCGAAGAGATTTTTTTCAAAGTCGATAATATTAGAAAGCGACGAGAAATATCTTGTCTCAAGTTATTTGCTAAATAACTTTCAACCAATACTTCAGCTAATCTTTGCATCTCTTCCAGTTCTATATTAATGGTTATTGATCGTTCTGGATTTAACGCCATAACGTTCAAACACAAAACAGTAAAAAAAATAACAAGAGAGGCAATTGAAATTTTCATTTTTGTTTTTAACACTATTGCTTTTCGACGTAAACTTTTAAACTAAAATAGAAATGAAATCTCAGAAGCAAATCGGTTGGATTTATCATTTTTTTCTTTATCAAATTTTCACAGCTGCAGTGAATTTATATTATAAAGAAATCATCGATAACATTTCGCGTCAACAAAACACTCAAATTGGCAATTAAATGAAATTTATAATTAAAAAATTGGAAACATATTGAGGACATAATAATTATTCATTATCGTACATTAATTTTCGCCTTCTTTCTCGAATTGGTCAATAAACTTATCAACAAACATCTGTCATTTATAAGCATAGCATAAGCCATGCATTGCTCAACACTAAGTAGTGGCCTATTATGATAAGTTGGGAGAACAAAACTGAAACCATTGCTTATCTGGTCATTCTTATTCAGATTTGTGTTTTTTAAAATTTAGAACAAAACTGATTTTTAAACAGTGAACAGTGTAAACCAGTCTGAAACATGAAATTGTTTGAGTTGCAAATAATAAGACACATGGAGGAGCTTGGTCAACGATATCAATCATTTAACCCAACCAATCATTACGTAGAATATGACGCCATGGTGAATTCAATCCATTCGAACACAGGGATGATGTTAGGCATATTGATGGTTCAAGTTTTGGAGCAAAAGTTTCGAAAGAATCATTGGATGGCATGGGAGGATATCATCCATTGTGTGAACAACTGGTCGCTGGAGTTACGTATTGACGATCAATACCCGACATTAAACGACTACATGCTGTATAATATCGCGAGCGTATATTTCTTCGCATTTCACGAATGGAAAAAAAGTTGGGTAACGCATGATTAATTTAAAGTGAAAAAGCGTGTAATGCAAATGTGTTAGTAATAAAGAATAAAAAACAAAAGTTGTAAGTTATTTCAAGAAAAGAGACTTTTTTTCTTTTGTTTTCAGTGTCACATGTTTTTTTTTTTTTTTTCAACATAAGCGGGAAAAAAAAATTTATATGTCTTTTGTGATCATAAATAATCTCTTTTTCTATCTAATTTTTATTTAACTTTGCATCCCAATGCATTGGCTGCATATTTCTGAAATTTCATGAAAATCGGGTAAGAATCATTAAACTGAATCAATTGCCAAATGAAAACGTCATGAAGAGTTGTGAATTTTTGAAATTTTAATTTTTTGCATGCGTCAACAAATAAAAATAAAACCTTCGTTTGTTTAGGTTTTTACCTTGGTGCTAACCTAAATATACCTTTTTCACATTTCAATACATTTTCGGCGGGAATAGAGCAATATGATCGCAGATACCATACTTTTCCCATACATACTTTTCTCATTCTCTCTCCATTCTTTCGCAAGCAGACACGTCTCCCATAAGAAATACATGGACCAAGCATGTGCGTTGATTATAGGTTGTTGTTGTTGTTTTTTTCGTTCTTTCATTCATATGTGCGTCGATGCTGTTGCTGTCGTCGATACAGTCGTTGCTTTCATTTTCATTCTCTCTCATTTTTTTTTTGCAGTGCGAGAGATATAGATAGAGAGAGAGAGAGAGAGAGAGAGAGAGAGAGAATTATTGTAGTATCTCTACAATGTAGTATCTCCGCAATACAATCCAATGACGAGGAAAAGGTTTTTTCACCATACATATGTATGGAAAAGTTCAACTTTTATATTCTTTTATGTAAGACTTTTTTTTCCAATTCAATTTCAACTCAGTATGCAAAGACTCGTAAAAAAATCATTTTCAAATCAAATTCATAACAAAAGTCAGAAATGGAAAATTCATTGTGCGAAATCCATATTACATTTGAAGAATTGAGACAACGATGGCATCTCTGGAAAAAGGTAATGGTGGTCATCATAGCTGTGGTAGTCGTTGTTGTTTTGTTTGTTGGCTGTGTGTTTATGGTAACAAATTTCATAAGTTCAACTCCAAGCATATCGATAACAACAGAGAAGACTCTAACTACCGAAGGAACCACAAGCACCTCGATAGATAGCACCACAACAGAGAACACGACAATCGCAACCACCTCGATACATAGCACCACGACAGAGAACACGACAACCGAAGGAACCACAAGAACATCAAGCGATAGCACCACGACAGAGAACACAACAATCGCAACCACCTCGATAGATAGCACCACGACAGAGAACACAACAATCGCAACCACCTCGACAACATGCAAGGACTCAGACTGTATCGAAAATACAATTATTCCATAAAAATCAGAACGGAAATAAAACAGAAAAATTATTAGGTACTTCATCGAAGTACCTGGAATTTGAAAAATACAAATGAAATGGAAAAAAACCAAATTTTTCCGGTTTTTTTTTTATATTCTTTATTTGTTTCTATTACATTTGTAAATTTTTGGACGACATCTATTATCACCAACGATGAATCGGAATTTCTAACATTGAGCTTTGATAATGTTCGTCTTCTCCGAAGATGAAGGTGTAAAGCCAGCTATGACGCGAAACAACATTGATGGTAATCTCGTGTACCTGCACTTGTGGCAGCATGAAATACTCCATCAAAACATTTACACCGCTTATCATACCTAGAATGGTAGATAGCAAACGGATGATTTGCACGAGTCTATGTATAGACCTTGTGATTACTCGTTGAAGAAATGTGCTTCGAACTTGTTCGTTTTCTTCCATTGAATCTATCGGTAGAACAGTAAATTCGTTTGTTCGTCGACGGATTGATTGCTGTTGATTCCTTTGTTCACATGCAACACTTCTCTCGCTTTGATCCGTGTGATGATTGGATTCTGCTCTTCGATCGCGAGCGATCGTAAGATTACTGTTGCTGTTCTGCCCTTCTTGCGTCGGTGCACCCACCTCCAAATTGTACTCGGTACCTCCAAATTGTACTCGGTACCGCTTCTTAACTTCATTTCGACACTCAGTTTTGATTTATTCGTTCCCATGTGCCCGAATCAAATTTTCAATTTGTACTGACTACGAAAAAAAAATCGAAAACGCAATGTCTACTTTTTTTCTATTACAACGAAAAATTTCCTTCGAATCAACAATACATTGCAATTTTGTTCATTGAATACGAATAAGAATAGAATGCTTTTTCAAGTGATTTTTTCATCTCATTAAACAAAACGAATCTGTAGAATGTGAGTGTGTGAACCATTGAGCGGTTTTGCGAACAAGTTTGTTAAGTAAATGTTCTCCAATGTTGATGTTAATATACCAAACTTCGATATTCAATAAATAAAATCCACTCATTTATAATTTTTTCATGTAGAAATACAGTCCAGTGTTCGTAAATTGCATTAGCAGCTGTTTTTCATTCTCTCATTCTGAACATATTTCCGCATTATTTCACATATAATTGTGTCATGCACATGCATTTATAATTACACTTGTTGCTTTCGGTCATTATTTTGCTAATTAATATTCTGCATTTAATTGGAGCAGATGTTTTTTCGCACTTTTATCCATACAGGTCATTGACCTCAAAAAACCGGTATGGATGAAACCGACAAGTTACATCTACTGCTTTGGTATCGTGATGCAGCACTCATCATATTTGATTACGATAAATAATTTCAAAGGAATAAAAGAGAATTATCCACCAACACCCATTACAATAATGTTCAGATGCACAACGTACAATGTAGAAGTCGAGTTTGGGAATAATGAATAACTCGTCCGAAAAACTAAACAGCGTTTATCACGCAAATTACAGTTTTTCTTCCAATAGCCTCGATAACTATTGCCTAGTTCATCGAGGTTTAGTTCAGCGAGCGTCGAATTCAGGACGAACAAAAATCCGGATTGACAAATACTGGGAATGCGAAGAAGAATCCGGAATTTTCTCCTGATGAAATATTGATTTATGAGAAGTGCTGCTGTGGAACGAGAATTTATCGTGCGTTTCTGCAGTCGAAATTGAAAAATAATCGTATCTATTTTGCAACGAGCGGTCGATATCGGCTTTCCTACACAACCAACGTTAGGAAGGCTGTGGATATCATCAGAGTATGCAGTGCAAACCACTACTACAATCAGAGCCCTAACAAAACAAAACTTGAAAAAGAAAAAATGGAAAACGTCAACGACCGCGTGGAATCGCAATTGTGTGAAAGCGCATTCAAAAGGTGGTTGCTCACATTTAATATAGTAAATAAAGTGGAGCGTACCAATATTGAAGAGTTTTTGTTGGATGCAATCCATATTTATCAAAGTGAACTGAATAGCATTCTTAAATTGCATCGTATGATGGAATCAATGACAGTAAAATCAAAAGCTTTACCTGTCGCCATAGGATTTACAATTGTTACATTACGTAAAACGCTTGCCGATTTTTGTGAAAGTGTATTCGGTGAAAACCAGATATCGCGTTTTTTAAAACCATACGATCAGATCAACATTGATAATACTACATTGACTAATACTACATTGGAAACTCCGACAAATATTACCAAATCATTAAGTCATCGATCTGTGCCAGATTTCAATAAATTTAACAACAATAAAAATAAACGATTAGTTATGAGAAAGAAAAGACAACTCGCTCTTACAGCAGGAGCTGCATCAGCTATTATTGGTTGGCTAGGGAAACAGCTTGGATGGGCTATAGTTTTCAGCATTTCAGCAGCGGCTGGTGGTGTTGCTGCGGAAATGGCACGAGATCACTTTGAACGAGCGAAAGAAGAGAGAATTAGCCGTAGAGCAAATGACTGCAATGAATTTAATTCGGGCTGCATCTCAGGTGTTTATTGGAGTAATTGCGGTCCACGAGAAGATTCGAGCGATTGGTGCTTTACTACACATAACATTACCGAAATACCGTTTCAGTTTGCTGGTTGTAAACATGATTCAGATTGTGGTGGGTGTTGGAAATGTTCAACACCATGTCAAATGGAGGGGGCTAAAATAATCAATGGTAGACTCGTTTTAAACAAACCAATAGTTTAATATTTTTTCTCACGTATGCTTTTTTTCTTCATTCTAAATTTTTCATCTATTTTTTTTCTTGTGCGTGCATATTTTTCATTCATTTTTATACGTAAATTTTCTTGATTGTGTGTTTTTAAATTTTTTTAATACATTTACATTTGTATGCGTTTTTGGTTTCTTTGATGAAATAAACACACACGAAAAAAACCTTCGAATTGTATAAAGAAATACGTCTAATATATTCCGTTAGTAGGTTTCCTTCCAATATTCCTATGTATTGACAGGAATCCTACCAAACAACACATATACGCACATACAGTCATTGGCGCATACACAAACGTCATAGATGAGTTGACGTTTGTGTATGCGCCAATGACTGTACATGCGTATGTGTGTTGTTTAGTAGGATTCCTGTCATTATATGGGAATATTGGATGGAAATCTACTAACGTCATATTTTAGACGTATTTCTTTGTTTGATTCAAAGGTTTTTTTTCGTGTGTGAAGGTTTTTGAGTGGAACACAAACATTTGTGTCTTTTTTTCTTTTCTTCTTCTTCTTCTCCCGTTTTTTTTTATCTTCTTCCAGCTCACATATATTCAGATAAAGGTGATACGATTCATTTGGTTAGACGAGGGTAAGCATTAGATCGAATGTATACTCATCGTCTGTCTTTAAAATAGACAAATTTTGAAGCAAAAAAATACATTGGGAGGAGAGAGAGAAATGCACTTTTGTATGCATCTTCGTTTTATCACATTCGTCATCTGCTTTGTTTGGAATGCGACCGAAAACATACACACACCATACCGACCGAGTGAGCATATCGATGTACCTTGTACCCTCTTTTCTTACTTTTGTTCATTCTTTTGATTGTAGTCGTCCGTAGCTACAACATAGAGGAAGAATCAAAACACACACTCACTCGCTTCTCTGAAAATTGGAACCTCGTAATTTGGTTGATAAATATATTGAAAATTGTGATTATTCAAACTATTGCGACTTTTCATTTAAGAACACAATTAAGTTTGTTTTCAATCATGAACATTGTTCTTGAAATGTATAATGTCAATCTTTGTGTTATTCAAAACAGCAGCCAGCGAGTAATGCGCAAAGCTTTTGTTGCTGCTTTGTTAAAGCAATGGAAACTATTTTCTAGTTTACCAAGGCCCATAACATTGAAATACGTGTAATTTCACTGATAAATTGCGGAAAATAACGAAATGTAGATCAGTTTTTGGAGCTTGTCCACAATAACAAAGGATTGTCCCCGAAGAAATTTAACACCTAGAAACAAGTACCTCATAAACTATCACCAATCAACACAATCAAGTTCGTTTTTCCTCAGTCTAAAATATATTAAAGTTCTTCTCATTTGTTGTTGTTGTAAAAGTGAAAACATGAGTACCGCTTTGGATTTGCTAACCAGTGCAAACAGGAACAAACCGTACTTGGGCTTTATAAATTTACCTCACGGAAACCACGAGATTATACGTTTCAGTCTGGTAAAAAACAAGTAATATAAACCCGATGCTGAAATACCATGTGCTATGAATTTATGTATCAATGGGATGGAAGATTGCAGTGTACATACATTCAACAGTCGCGTTTACCGTATGTAACGGCTCTATGATAAATTAACTCGCGGGAGTTTTCAATCAGTTCATTATCGAATCCCAAACAGTTCAAACCGTTTTGACTTTGCTGTCATTATCAAATCAATCAACGACAATGGAATTGACTATACGCCAGTTAATTCATTTATGTGGAGTGTCTTTGCTGTATTTTTCTGTAAATTATGGTTGTTGCCTTTGAAATGAAGGGTAAGAATTGTATAGAATTTTTAATTATACAGTGTCGCATTTAAGACAGTGCATTCGGGTGAGTTGTTTGTAAGTGTACGAGTGATTTTAATTCAATGATATGTAATAATAATTTTTGAAGAAATATAATTTTCCAAGAGACAGGAGAACGACACAACGCACAGCGATTATTAACTGTCATTTCTCGTTTTGTTTCATGTTGGAGAAAATCGTATTTTCTTTTGATTTACTTCCCATTTTTCAATTACAAAATTTTCTACACGTAAAATTTCCATGTTGAATCGATTACTTCTTTAAAATACCGTGAATCTGATTATTAACCTTAATTAGCATAACACTGCTAACACGATATACGTTTGAATATATATTATATTTTCTCCTCCTTCTCCTCTCCATCTAAGCATTATTTTATTGTTTATACTAACGTGGATTGAATCAAGAAAAACAATTTTCATTGCTAATTCTACTGCCGATCAAAACAGTTTGTTTTTTCTCAATCCGAAATATTTGTCTGTGTTTTTTTTCTGTGAAGTGAAAAACACCGTGAAAAAAGTGAAAAGATGAATTCCGCGAATTTTTCAAATTCAAACATTGACAGCTGGCGCCATCTTAGTTGTCATTCGCAGTGACAAAGCAGAGAATGTGAACAATTCGTAAAGAATTCGCAGAGAATGTGCGAATTCGTAACAAAATCGCAATGGAACGATCAAATTCGATAGATTCAACTGACATAAATACCCCTAGGTTTTTATACGCATTTTTCTAAGTACGTGTTTTTCCCAAACAAATGGTACGAAGCGAGTTGCAACAAAAATATCATACGATCATTTTCATTATTCTCCGAATTCACAATTTCACTATCAAAGATTTCTCGCTCGAAATTCGACATTGTTGTTGTAACTCTTTAACTTGCAGACTGAATGTTTTTGATGCTTGTAATGCGATATTAAATCAATTCTGCCCATGCTATAATGTGTAGTGCACATACGCTGTAACGCACATACGTCTGCGCATAAGCGGCGGTAAGCCACGCGCATGCGAAACATAAATGAAAGCAATTAAAACAGTCTCGTCATTGAACTCAATTAGAACGGTCGTTTCAATTAAACCTTCTTCCCGTAGATCGGCGCATGAATAAGTAAGCAACCTAGCAAAGTAGTATCCATCTACGGTAACGTCATCATTAAACAGTAATAAATAGATTAATCATACAGTATATGGCGAGTCCGGCAGGAAATACAGTATATGGCGAGTTTGGACTGAAAAAAGTTAATACGGCAAAAGAACCAGTTTATTTTGTGGAAAAATCTCAAATGCAAAAAGAGAAAAAACAACTAAATATTCCATAGTGCAGTTTGAACAAATATTTTCAAGCACAAAAAAAAAGAAGAACAAAATAAGTGAATATTCATTAGTTCGGTTCGAAAAGTGAACATTACCATGGGTTTTGGTCAGTCAAAAGAAACAAAAGTTGAAGCCCAAGGAGTTTTCAACAACAATCTTATCTCCGAAAATGAACTGAAAACGACGAACGACGATCAAGAAAAGTGCCTAAGGGCCATTGTGTTTATCTTGGCAGTGATGTTGGTCTATTTTCTCGTGAAATCGTTAATGAAAAAAGTGAAAAAGGACCAAGTCAGAGACTCAATTCTGGCGAGAGTCAAAACGAGAAACACAGTGTAAAAGAAAAAAAAAGTTGGAAAACGAAATCCGCATATTTAAAAAAAAAACATTCTCGTGTGAACAATAAAAAGAAACTTAATCCAAGTGCAAAAATCATTCAAAAAAAAACATCGAAATGAACGCATACACAATTTTGTTCATGGGAATCGCTCAAGCCGGCATTACAGCGGCAGCATATTTTGTGTTGAATCGAAAAATAAAGGCAAGTGAAGCTAAAGTGAAAAAATTGGAAAAGAAATTCGACATACGCATTTTTTCGATTGCAATATCGTCACACACAGCAAATTCGCAGAAATTAAACACTTTGCATACGCCGAGTTATTGTAATGAGTTGGTGTGAATGAAAAAAATCACTTTATTGTAAAAAGACTAAGTGGAAAAAACATTCAATATAGTTGAATTTGAGCCTTAAATGAAAAAAAAATCAGTGAAAAATGCCTACACATGGTAATTTAGAAAGGAACAAAATGTATCATGACAGGTTCAGAAACGATATAAAATTGAAAATCGGTGACAAAGTAAGAGTTCGAAACGAACCTTACGAAAAATTCAAGTTCACCTTTAGTGGACCCTTCGACGTCATCGACATCGACGATTCAAATGTGGTTATAAATCTAAATGGAAAAGGGTATAAAATACACAAAAACCGCATCGTAAAATACTGAAAAATAAAATGATACGAAAAAAAAGAAGATATATTAGGTGATTTCATTAGAAAATATTTTTCGCAAGAAACACAAATGTAATAAACACAGACGAGCTGTAACAAAATATCAACATTTTTCAAATAGAAATTGTAACAAATTTCGCAGAAATCTATGATAAATTTAAAAAAACTAAAATCCTCATAGGAAATTTTTCATTAAAAAGAAGAGAGTGAAGAACAAATCTCGGAAAAAACTAGCCTTAAGACCGCGCAAACTTAGGGATGTTTTAAGTTAGAAAGAAAAATTTGGTATGATGATTTAGATTAAGAAGGGACGTGTAGTGCACATACGCTGTAACGCACATACGTCTGCGCATAAGCGGCGGTAAGCCACGCGCATGCGAAACATAAATGAAAGCAATTAAAATAGTCTCGTCATTGAACTCAATTAGAACGGTCGTTTCAATTAAACCTTCTTCCCGTAGATCGGCGCATGAATAAGTAAGCAACCTAGCAAGGTAGTATCCATCTACGGTAACGTCATCATTAAACAGTAATAAATAGATTAATCATACAGTATAAATGCATGTAAATGCATGTATTTAACTCTCAAGCAATCTATCTTGTTTTGAAATTGCCGTTGAATGTAGATAATTACGCAAGAAGGCGTGCGTATTTTTCTTCTACAATTTTATTTAATTACTACATTCTCTTTGTTTTCTGAAAATCAAATGGGATAAACTCAAAAGAAAAAAGATATATAAACTGAAGAAATCACACTGATGGTTATCATTCGTTTTCGAAACGTTCGATAAAACAGTTCGGATCAGTTCAGTATAATTTTCACTTAAATGAATGTGTTAAATAAACTTAAAGAAGCGCTGCCTAATAAACCATATCATGGTCTTGCGAAGCTAAGCATCGGTTATCATGAAATAAAGTGTTTTCGCATGGTCAAAAATAAGTTCGGGAAAAAGGGAGATGCTTCCTCTAAAAGTATCCTCATTGAGCTAAACGATGAGGTGCTTTTCTTACCGCAGTATTTCTGCCAAAAAATAACAGAGGAAGACATTCGTGAGCTGAATTCATGCATTGAGAAAAAAGCACGTGTATACATTAATTTCTGCTTTTTCTTCTTCTTCTTCTTCGTTTTGTTCGTATCTGCTATAGCGAAAAGAAGAAAAAGAAGAAGAAGCGGAAGACTGGTGAGTGAGTGAGGCGCACATTATTCTTTTAGATGAGTAGAGTATCGCACAGAGCGCTGTGGCTCTCATTAAAATGAGTTGCACTGCGAACTGAGTGTACGATTCTTAGCCCCTGGTATTAACCAAATTCAGAATGAATTCAGATTTTGAAGATAATTCACTTGTTGACACAATTGCTCATCAAATGTAGAAGAAAGAACAGCTAATAATGTATAAAAAATATTATTGAACCTGAAAATATGAGAGAAATATTACAAGCAATGGTTGAATTCAATAACGTAGCTATTGTAGAATTTTTCATCAAAGGTGAGCTTTTCGATATATTGAAGTTCGAGAATAATCCTAAGGATGAAGAGATCGTAGGGGATTTGTTCATTGCATCCCTAGAGGGACCTTCAAAGCAAATATTTTTCGACGCCTTTCTGGAGGGAAAACTTTATATTTCTAGTGACGGATATGTCATCACATCTGCAATTTGGAAGGGGCAGCATGAAATAATGGAAAAAAATTTGAAGAATTTTCAGAAACTGAGTATATCAGATGATCTTGAAGAAATTCTATCCGTTCTGGTAAAAGAAAAAAAAATTCTCAAAGGAATACAACACGAAATAAACTGTATGTATTGAAAACGAAATAAACTATACCGTTTTGAAATAATAAACCAAGCCAGTTCAAATTATTTTCTATGGGTGTCACAAGAGTGGCACTCATTCCTATCAAAGTACCACTTTTTGAAAGAAACAAAATAAAGTTCACAATGAAATTCCGATTCAAGGTTATTATGCGACAAAGAATAAAAGAAGGAGGAGAAGAATGACAAAAAAAGCACAAACGTAAGTTATTCTTTGTCATGGAAAAAAATATGTGATTCAGTGTTGAATTTTTATCTGATTCGAGCAGAAGTAAAAAGTTTTATTTATCATCATGAGCGATTACAGTGATGCTTATGGAATACAGAAGAGCATAATATTAGCGTTCTTTTCGAGTGGTTGGAAGAATACACCGGTAAATTTAGAGCAAAAGTCAGTTCGAGACAATGGTCAAGCATTATTCATCATTATTCAAGAACGATTGGAAATTTCGTGACAAAAATGAACAAGACAAAAATGAACAACGACCGCAACGATGAAAACAGAAGATTGGTTGTTAGTATTCTGTCATTATACCAGGGTGGTAGAACTTTAAAGGAGCTAAACGGTGAGTTGAAATAGCATAGCAATTGAATAATATGAATTGAAAACAATGTGAGTAAAAAAAAATTTTTTTTTCAGAAGATTTCAAGGAGCTTTTAGGGCGCTCGATTGCGCCAACGAAAGAAGCTGTCATACAAAAGCTTCGCACAATGAAAGATGTCATTGCATTCGGTGATCATTAACAACAAGCAGCAAATCTGCACATGTGTTCAGCGCAGCTGCTCGCCTTCGGTGAGCTCAAACGGCTAAAATGTCGATAACGCACATTATGCCTATTCTCTATCCATCCGCAAAGAACAAAGAGGATGTGATGATGTTGTCTCAAACGAAACAAATGGTTCTACAGACTTCGGACTTTACTCAGACTTATCCGAATATCTCCAATTCGACGATTCCTCAGACACTTACAGCAACACAAATAGGGGAGGAGATAATAAATGTGACGGACGACGAAGTAGACAAAGTGTTGAATTCAAATCAAAAAATCACGCGTTACCGACGACATAAACAGTTACATAGAAAAAAGTATCAGAGCCCATAAGAAAGTGATCAAATATCGAAAAGTCAGATGTCCCTAAAAATGGTTAGCAAAGACACACGGAAATTTTAGCGAAGCTATCAAAAACCGTACAACGTGAATTCTGAAAAACAAAGCCTTATAAAATGTAAAATCAACGATAGAAACTTGTTAGTGATCTTTTTCTATAGTGATCTTTCTTCTGAAAAAGCATTCTTTGCAAAATAAACGGTTGAATACTAACAAAATAAAAAATACAGAACAACTAAATATGAACAACTTAAATTTTGTGTGTATTTTTTAGCATCAATATGTATTTTTGTTTGTTTGTTTTTCAATTTGAGTAGTACATATGTAGAAATTGTTGTTGCGCAAATAAATTGTTTTGTTTTGTTTTTGGTTTTATGATAAAAATAAACGGAAAATGTTCAGAGCGACAAAAACGCATGTTGTTTTATTTTCGTTTTATTTTTGTTTATTTATAGGAAGCATGTACTGTTAATACACATAGA
>NW_022601018.1:1396-3049 GCF_009176505.1 Sitodiplosis mosellana | reverse complement strand
ATCAATTAAATAAGTTTTATATATTTTTGGAATAGTACTAGTATCACGACGCAGCGCCTTCTTGTCAATTACCATACAAACGAGCCCAGAAGCGACAACTGCTGTTAGCAAGAGTAACTACAGTACAACTTACGTCAAATTCAAAAGCTTGTATACGTATGTATACATGTATCAGTTGCTCATCGAGCGATTTACAGTTGTCCAGCTCTATTTTATTTTTTTTTCACTAAATAGCGTAAATATTTGTTGCATAAAAATCAATCTCCTTATTTTTAAACGTAAAATCAAATTTTTCCTCTAGTGTTTTTGGCAATACCCAGAAGGAATTTCACTGTTTTGAATAAATACGAACAAGTGTCACTTCATTTGTTTACGTTCTGTTCACGAGAATCATGTTATGTTTTTTGCTAATCAAAAAGCGTATTTAACTGTTCATTCCAATGAAAAAAATCAATTTTCTCATTTTAAAATTTCAAATAAAAATGTTTCCGTATTTTTGCGTATTTTTGTCAACACAAGAGTGACCAAAAAAAGTTCCATCGAGTTGTGATTTCATTTGTTGACATTTCATATTCCGGTTATTGCGGGTTATTGGATATACTATTATCAACTGTTTTGAATCGTTTTGAACGGTTTTGAATGGTTGTTTTTTCACACGAACATAAAAACGTGCTTGACTTCACTGAAGTCATTAATATCCTTTGATATATTTTCAACGATTTTCAAAATTGAAAGAAAAAATTATTTCATGGCTCAGAATCGAACAGCATTTCACTATTTACATCAATGTGTCATCATTTGCGATCATTTGTCATATATCATTTGTTGACGTTCCACGTTTCTGTCGTTTCATATTGGAGCGTATTGGAGCGAATTCACGTTGGGCGAATTGAATTTGTTATACCAACTGTCATTATGGAATGTTTGTTTACTGTTGAATACTCGATACTTTGCTCGACAAATGTGTGATAAATACACACGATTTTACTCAATGCTCAAATTTGTTAGTCTAATTATTGTAATGAAAAAGATGCTGTTTATTTGAATGTTGTTTAGTTGCAAGTAAATCAGTCGAAATGGAGGTGAACACCGAAACAGACAGAACGCTTTAAGAGTGGGTCAATGATATCCTCGATAGTTTGAATGCGTTACCCGATGGTGACGCGTGGTGACGATATTAACGTAAACAAATGTGATATTTTCGGATATTTTATTTACAATCATATCAAATTGCCGCGTTATGAGCATCATATCCACTTTGCTGTTGGCATCACATTATTTCCGATTATTTCCATGGTGACAAAGTTCATCACTTCACGTGGATCATGTGCTGTTTCATCATTCCAATGTTTGTCACGATGTTTCTTCAATTGTCGATCTATTCTGAGGATCGACGGAGGATCGAAGAGAAGGAGCAATTCGGAAATTGAACATTTTCGAAATCTTTTGGTCGGTCATCATTTTTCCGCATTTTTCCAATCATGTTTCGCGGTGTTTCGGTACTGGAAAACCGTGGAAAACACTGATTTACACGCTGAAATGTAAGCGAGCCGAATTTCGAAATGATCGAGAAGAGCAGAAAAAGTGGTTTGCCTGGCTAGTCAATGAAGACAGCGATGTGGCTCTTGTGAGAATATTCGAATGTTTCTTAGA
>NW_022601018.1:0-1386 GCF_009176505.1 Sitodiplosis mosellana | reverse complement strand
TGATCCAGCCGCACCAGTATCGACAGCATAGTCTCACGTGCATTGGAACCGGAGCATCCAACAGAAGACACATGTCTTGCATTGACATCATCATCATTCATATTCTGTATTATTCGACAGTATTTTTGATAGGAAAACTAATTGTAACGAACAAACAAACTTCTTGAAATGAAATAAAGCATCGACAAGCATTAAAGAATAATTCTTGGAACAAATTTTTTGATTACACAAACATATTTCATACTCTCGATTTATTTCATCAAATCCACAACCTATAGTTTTGTTTAGTCTTCTATTGTAGGATCAAAAAAAAGTAATTCGAAGAATTGTTGTAAACTGCTTGTTTGCCAAATATCCAAACCGATCCAAACCGAATATATTCATGAGCTGATTCGATTGTGATGACTAATATTTCATATTTTTATCAACGAACAGAAATAATGTCCAATGATTTGAATTTAAAAAAATATCGGGAAAACCGGCTGAAAAATACGGAAAAGTCGGGATTCGGGAAGCAAATGAAAATATCGGGATTTTCTAAAATTTCCCGATTTTTCCCGACGGGATGAGAGGTCAAGTTATCATCGGTTATCATGTATATTCCCAAATATTACCATTGTTTCGCATTGTTTTCTTTTATTCGCTGTTATTGACTTCTTTTTCATTTGATGTGATTTAATGGAATGTTGTGGAATGTATCTGAATCGGTCTGGATATTGAACGCACTCAAAGTTCGATCGAGTTCTATTTGTATTATTTCAGATTAATTTGGATGGCGAACACGTGCAGAATTCAAGCATTTCTTTGAATTTCTTCTGAATACCGATACGCGAAGAAGCTTTAAAACTAGTGTTATGCGGTGCATTCTGGTGTAATCCGGGTGTAATCAAAGGATTCAGTCCGGTTCAGTCGGGTTCAGTCGATCACATAAATATTCCAGCGTATAACTTTCATCCGCTTTCGTCCGCTTTCTTCTCGATTATTCTCGATCATTCTGCACATTGTTCCTCGTTGTTCCTTCGCTAGAAGAATATATCGGAATATATTTACAAATGACATTATTTATATTGTCATAATGGTCAAAAATATCTACTTACCGCTACTTTCTTTACCTATAAACCAGGAATGATCGGGAATGATCGGGATGAACTTGTTATAGAAATCATTGTATGTGGTCAGGATCGGTCTGGATCGGTCAGCATATCCAAGCATATCGCAGCATATGTATGATTAGTTCGGATTGATTGCTTGACCTCTCGTACAATGCCATCGAATGCCATGGTGTTCTAATGTTGATTTCGTTCATAATGTGTCTCGATGATGTATGCCCGCGAATCAAATTATGTACCTTGGCGACTTGAGCTACTTTTCTCTTTACAATTCAAC
>NW_022601017.1:0-2276 GCF_009176505.1 Sitodiplosis mosellana | reverse complement strand
TCAATGCTCTGGCAAGCTCATCTTGAGTTTGACTCGAATCTTCATCGAGCAATGCCTCCAATTCCGCATCTTCAAACTTTTTTGGCTGGCCGGGACGTTCCTTGTCTTCCGTGCTAAAATCACCACTTTTGAACCGTGAAAACTGTAGAGAGATAAAATCAGTTGAACTACTTTGATTTATAGTTTTGAATTGAATGATCTTTATTTCATTTTAAAACTGTAGTTTACTTAGTTTACTTCAAATTATATTTCTACATTGCCTCTCTTAATTTGAAGAAAACTATTAATTTTAAACATTTTTTTTTTTAGAATTCATTTTCTTGTTTAACGCATTTTAATTCAAATTTTCTTTCACCATACAACTCTTTCTCCTCTCTGCCGTTCAAATACAGTTTCGACTTCTTGCTTCTCCATTCACGGCTTTTTACAGCAATTCTCTTTTGCTCTTTCGGTTGTTCTTTGACCCCTTCTGCTTCGTCGGAGTCTTTGGTAAGATCGATGATGTTGTTGGGCTCTTTCGTAAGATCGATGATATCATTGCTGGATTGTTGCTGTCTTCTGTTGTTTGATTCGATCCAGGACTTAACACGTTCCATTTTATTTCTGAAGTCTCGTATTTCCCAATCACTTGCTTGTTTTTCAGCCATTTTTCGTCTGTTTTTAGCTTGTGTTCTTGAATATTTTTCTTCTTGTATTTTTCGATTTCACCAAACAAAAGTGTTTGAAATTGAATCCAGTTCAATTTTTCTTTGTTTGTTTCAATTCTCAGAACGAAATATTTGTATTTTTCTGGTAAACTGTTTAGAACGATTGCTGTTTTTAGACTGTCGGTTAATTCATTGTCTACTCTTTCGATTTGAGTTAAAAGTAGTGACAAAGAATTGATTTCTGCTTCAATGCTGTCTTCGTTTTTAAAATCAAAATTCAATATTTTTCTCAATAAATTTGATTTTTCAATCAACGTAGAAGGCTGGATTGCATTTGCTTGTTTTTGGGTTCCTTTGTTGTTTTCAGTATTTGTAATACTGAGTACAAGCTCTTCATGTTCTTCTTCATCTGTGTCAGCTATCAAGTTTCCTTTTTCCTCTGCTTTTTCTTTATTTTTTGTGAATTCTTCGAACTCTTTGAACTGTTTGTATTGTTTTAATCTAAAACAGTTTTCCATTTTGTGGTTCTCTTTTTTGCAAAAATGACAGAAGATTCTTTCCTTTTTAATTTCGTAGAGCTTTTCTTCTACAATTTTGTCATCATCAGTTGTTTCTTGTTGTCTCTGGTGTTCATCTAATATTTTCATTTGAACTAGGTTCAAAGTCAGATCCTGTTCTTCACGAGCTTCGAGTGCAGTTACTAAAGGTGCAAAACTGTTGGGTAGGCTCGCCAAGATCATGCCAATTTTCCATTGTTCATCTGTTGTAGCTCCAAGGTTTTCCAATTTCTGGAACATACTGATGAGTTCACTAATATGATTTTCAATATTATCATCCTTCTTTAGTTTAAGTTGTGCGATGCGTTTATACAGCGAAATTTTGTTTGTAAGAGTATCTTTTTCGTGGATGGTTTTCAACGAATTCCAGGTATCGATCGCAGTTCTTTTGTCTCTTACATGAACTAATTGATCTTTTTCAACTGCTAAACCAATTAGAGCTCTAGCTTTGTTGTCCTTTTTTGTCCAACGATTAAGTGCTCTTCCTGCTTGTCCAGGGGCTTCGTTAGTTATAACTTCCCAAAGATCCTCAGCGATGAGAGTTAGTTCCATTTGATATTTCCATGAGAAATAATTGTGATTGTTGAGTTTTTCAATTTGGTTTTTGTTGTTCATTTTTTTTTTTTTTTTTTAATTTTTCTTTTCTTTTGTTTAAATTTTTTTTTTTTTTTTTTCTTATTTTTCTTTTAGGATTCAATAAACTTTTCTTTTATTCTCTAGTATTAATGGCCCATAACCAATGTAGAGAGATAAAATCAGTTGAACTACTTTGATTTATAGTTTTGAATTGAATGATCTTTATTTCATTTTAAAACTGTAGTTTACTTAGTTTACTTCAAATTATATTTCTACAGATTTCCTTCGTAGTGACCTGTGCAACCGTTGTGTTGTCTCTTCACGACGGGTTAAGGCTGACGTTGGAGACAACAGCTCTTTTGACACAAATTCTGGTGGTTGCGTTGGCGCCGACCCCTCCGTGGGCGCTGCAGTGGCCGTTTGTTGCAATGCCGGTTCGATGCATTCATTGCCGGTTCCAACCGTTGAGTTTTCACTGTGCCAATGGAGTTTTTTT
>NW_022601016.1:2191-4523 GCF_009176505.1 Sitodiplosis mosellana | reverse complement strand
CAATATTTGTAGCCTTATATTGATTTTGATAAAAAAAATGTGAATTATTCAAGATATAAAGATCTCATTTACAAATTGTTTGGTGTGGGTTAAACAGTAATTTTAAGCAAATATAATGGGAATGTTCTTCCATTTTTGGCATAAACATAATAATTCACCTATAGAATAACGACGTGCACATTTTATATGTGTGCAATTGCACATAAAATCTTACTCAAGCTAGACGCATAACATTTAGTCAAACTAATTTCATTCATATTGGTTGACGGGATCTGTCAGTGCTCATTGAATAATCCATTGATCTATTCATCCAACAACAACAACAACAACAAATTATTATCGACCATAAATTTTTCATCTAATGAAAACGTTCTTTTTGCAAATTCACCAACATTTTTGCTTGATGTTCAAAAACGATAAAAATTTACACCTTTATCGAATGGTTGAAACAAAAAAAAACATTTCAAACAACCAAAACACATTCACAAAATAAAAAAAATCATTAGAGGGTGGATTCGAATCGAGACGTTCAACTCCATTTGCATCGGGATCATCTTCACGAACACCGGGTAGTGGTGGTTCATTGAAAATTGTCCGCCGTTCTGGTGAACGATCAAAAAGTCCATTCCGTAGTTTCAGGTGGAAACGCGGCACTTCACGCAACATTGAGCTTGAGTACGATGAAGAAGGTAACACAAACAAAAGCATCAACCAAACAAACAAACAAACCACATTTACTACCGTAAACTCTGCGTCATTTTTAAGGATAGCAATATGTTTTATTCTGGGGGACAAAGATATTTAAAATATAAAATACCATATCAAAACGATCTACAAGACTTCATTGCCTTGTATTTGACACACCTCATTCACACATTGGTTCAATCAAACATACGTCGAATATTTATAAGTTCACTCCAATTGAATCAATCATACATGATATGTTCAATAACAAATCGTATTTCCTAGTGGCTGTAGACGTTTATCTAATTGCATGCAAAGTTGCATTCGCCTACTTTTCACTGTTTATCGCCAACAATTTTCAATCTCCCAATCAAAATCAATTTTTTAAGGTTTCTTTTTGCAGCTTTATGAACAAAACACCAACCAAAAACGGGGACCATTTCTATATAAATACAAAAAAAACACAGTTTCGATTCTCATTTTATCAATGAATCTTCCAATTTTTCAAGTGGAAATTATCCAATCCATAATTCCGCTTTTTTATTGCATATTTTTCGATTTTGATTTTCAATTTTTTATTACATTTGCGCAGATTTAAGTCTTTTTTTCCACGCTCTGAAATTTAACGTTGATTTGATTTCTAATGTATTGCATTTGTACGCAACGATTAGGTGCCCAAGGTGATGCTAGTGGCGTTGAAGGTGTTTTAGTTCGCAAACACGATTGGGAAAGTACGACCAAGAAAGCAGCTAACCGTTCATGGGATAAGGTGAGTACAAAACTACCACAAACTCGATCATTCTTTTTGGAAAGAGACGAAAATTTAATTTAAATTGTTTCAATAAGGTTTATATTGTGGCTCGTAACTCCCGGTTAACGTTCTTCAAAGATCAGAAAGCATCAAAGGTTTTGCCAGAAGCAACGTTCCGCGGCGAACTACCATTAATATTGGATGGCGCAAGCGTTGATGTAGCCAATGACTATAAGAAACGAAAACATGTGTTCAGAATAAAGTGAGTATGGTGTCTGATGTGATTTTGTTATTGAAGATTTTATATACAGAAATTACATTCAAAGAAGATTTTCTAAAAAAAAAATGAATTCGAAAAAAATCAGGAGAAAATCATTCATTCGATATGAATTGTCCTAACTAAAATGTCCTCTCCGTAGGTTTGTCAATGGCAGCGAATTTTTGTTACAAGCGCACGATGATGCCGAATTACAGCAGTGGGTCAGCGCATTGAAGGTACAATGTCAAACCGCATCGGGAAGCGAAAGCCGTTCACAGACATTGCCCGCATCATCACAGCAAAAAGATGAGACCAAAAAGAAATCATTCTTTACGCTGAAGAAAAAGTAAATATCCCAATTTAAAAAAAAGAAACCAAGCAAACCAGCCAATTTTCACTTTTGCATTTCTATATTGCATTATTTCTACAAGCAAACAATTCTTTAAACAAAACAATGAATTAAATTAAAAAACAATGTGCTTGTCAAAGTAAACATCACACACCGACACTCTCACGAGTCACTAGATTTATTTGTGGATAAAAAGAAGAAAAAATTAACAAAGCCAAAAGAAAAAAACAGTGACAAAATACAAAACACTGTTGTTGCATATATGGCATGATGATCGTAATTAGCTTAA
>NW_022601016.1:0-2181 GCF_009176505.1 Sitodiplosis mosellana | reverse complement strand
TTTTTTTGGTTTATTTGTTTAATTTAAGACGTTTTCTGCCAATGTGTTTTCGTTTTTTTTCTGTTCAGTTCGTACAAAAAGTGTATTTGTATTTTAGATTGGTGTTTAAAAATTGATTTGCTAAAAAACAAAACAAAAAACGATTTTATTTACCTATTCAAAATTAAGTTATAAAAAATGCACTCTACTGCCAAGCGAATTATTTTTGACCGATTCCAAAAAATTTCTCTTTTTTGTCATTTTCAGTTAAACAAACTATTCAAATTCATCGTCCTCGAGCACACAACATTTTACACAGACACACTCAATTACAGACAAATTTACAAAAAAAAAAACAAAAAAACATAAAAATCTATGATATTTTCTGTCTTAAAGAAAACTTTAAACAAACACAAAAAAAACATGGGCCTTGCGTTGCGATCCAGCTTTAGAATTTTTATGAATAAAAATAAACAAATAAAAAAGTACGCAAAAAATATTGTTAATGTAGCAAAACAAAATCAACAACTCTAAATTGATTTGAAAGCAAATTAAAACACAAAAGGAACAATCGAAGAAAAAAAGAAAAACCATTTTATTCCTATACAACTATGATTATCGCAATTTTAATTACATTATTCGAGTTATAATTTGTTCTATTTTTCCTATTACTTCTTTCCATCAATTTTATTATGTTTTTTCTGTCCGTTTTATTTTTCATAACGCATCCGTTTTAGCGAATTAAAGAGCTTCATTTATTTATGCAAAGAAAAATGTACTTTACGAGAGTAAGAACAAAATATCTTCATAATTTCCTTTGAAACTATGTCTTCTTTTGTTGTTCATTATACAAAGAAACAAAAAAAAAGTGAGAAATAAACGCTAAGTCCAAACTTTACACTGCGAAGGGAAAATTTATTTTTAATACAATTGCAGAACAGAATTTGAGTGCAGTTAATTTACACACGCATTTTTATGTGTTAAGCTAAATTAAAAAATTTAGAGAAATAAATTGAAATCGCCCAAAAATGATGCGGAAAACACTCAGTGTGACCGAAAAAAAAACCAGTGACAATTCCCATTGCGATCACAACACAGCATCGGCGAACCACAACACTCTACAGAAAAACCGCAACAAAACAAACCGTTTTCAAAAAATATTCATCTAATAAGGTTAAATTTAGCATAAATACAAAAATGAAAAAAACTACTACGTACGATTTAGATATATTAAAATATTTGTTTGATTGGTAAATGTTCTTTTTTTTAAATTTTCTGCCTGTACACGAATTTTGATGCATTCAAATCAAAGCAACATCAACATACACACACACAAAAATCTATATAATTCAAACGATAAATAAAATCAGAATTATCTATTGTAATCGACAATTAAATGAAATGTTTTGTTTTATTTTGGTCCTTCCCCAATTTTGTGTTCATCACCTTGCCATCCTACCATTTTGGATGGTGTTTTTTTTTTCTGTCGGAATAAATACATTTTGCCTGCTTGTCTTGTAGTCAAACTCATTATTGAGAACATCCTTCGAGCCCTCATTTTGTTTAAATTAGCATTATTCGTTGCTTTCATTGGGCATTCCTCCAAATTTTCAACACGAAAATATGGAAGCAAACACATATATTTTTCTATTTAGATCTCTATATGTTTAGATATCCAAGTTGGCATTTTATTCTGTCGCACTTTAATCTAATTTATTTGTGTCAAATGATAAGTGAAACGTTGTGTATTGCTGTTGAAAGGCATAAATAAACTGCTGCTTTGTCTGCGCTTGTATAAAAAAAAGAAGAAAAAAAAATTCTTAGGTTTAAAATGAAATTAAAATGTATTGTTTAGGTGAATTCGCAATCCAAATCCAATTTCAATGTAATTTAAATATAGCGCAATTTGTTGAGTTTTTTTTCTTCTGAATACCAACACCAGGACAAACCTTTTTCTCCGAATGATACAAATAAAGTGGCAGTCAAATAGAACGAGTAGGAGAAAATGGCAATAAAATATTTAATGGACATTTTTCATAAAATTCTAAATAAATTTTCAAAAATGATTAAAATTTCATTTGTATCCTCTGCAAGTATTATCTCCTTTTATCGATCACTTTACATTGAAATTTTCGACTTGAAATGCAAATAAAAATTAAACAAATTGCAATAAACACAAATGTTTAAAATTTAAATGAATTG
>NW_022601015.1:0-4800 GCF_009176505.1 Sitodiplosis mosellana | reverse complement strand
TTTCCGTCGGCGGTTAAAAGTTAGGCGGCCAAGTTACCTATCCCCGACAATTCACTATTTTTGCGTGAATTGCGACCCAATTTAGCATTTAAGTCGGAAAATTCAATTTTTTCGCCAAAGAAAAAAGATCAATTTAAATGGAAATCAAAATTTTTTTGAAGGATTTTTAAAAGAAAAATAACAAAATATCAAATTCGATTTCTCTTCGCCAGATGCATGGACTGTGGAAATTCATATCATGACAAGTGCGCCGATTCGGTGCCGAAAAATTGTACGAAATACAAAGCGGTGGACAGTGGTCAACCGGCAATGATTCGATCTCATCAGGGCGACAACGGAAGCATTGCATCGAGCGCAACCACCGGTCCAGCATCCAATCAACATCTATTCAATGAATTCGATAGCAATGTGCCCGAACATCGAACACACGAAGGGTAATGAATAATAAATTGATAATCATAATTAGATTACCGGAGTACGGAGAGAAAATTCACAATTGTTTTGATCCGATTTGCAGGCATTTGTACAAGCGTGGCGCATTGCTCAAGGGATGGAAACAACGATGGTTTGTTCTTGATTCGATGAAACATCAACTGCGATACTATGACGCAATGGAAGACTCCAACTGCAAAGGATTTATCGGTGTGTATATATAGCTAAAAGTTTCGTCTAGCGTTGGTTTTATTTCCATAATGGTGTTCCACTTTTCCCGCAGATTTGGCTGAGGTTCAGTCGGTAGCGAGTGCATCTCCCGTGCAAGTTGGTACGAAAAAAATTGACGAACGAGCCTTCTTCGACGTAAGTTCTTTATTAATAGCATAATAATGACTCTTCATAAGAGTACATACACATCTCTTGAGACACATGAACCATTTTTATCCGTGTTGAATTGTCGTCTTCTTTTTTTCCAGTTGAAAACCAGTCGACGAACATATAATTTCTACGCTATTGATGCGAGCAGTGCACAAGAGTGGATTGAAAAGATTCAAGCCTGTCTACAGTAATAGCTCTCATTGTCATCATTCAAAATAATTTGAATTAAAAAAAAACAAAAAACAAAAAAATAAGGAACAAACCGCTTCGAACAAAGAAGTCATAGTCATGCAACAATTTATTTCCACTTTTTTTGCAATTCGTTTTCCTTTGGTTATTGACTCATACACTAAGTTTAATTATAGTTGAATCTTTTTTTTAAATGTTAATAGCTCTATCTTTGTTTCGCACAAATTTCGCATTCATTCGAAACAAGAACGAAAGAAAAACAAAAAAATGTATCCATGTAAAAGGGAATCAGCAACACAAACAAATCAAAGAATACATATTGATTGCAATGTATTTAATATAACGTAACGTTTAGTTGAAACGCATAGAAACATTATCAAAAAGCAAGAGTCGCCACCCATTCGAATCTTTTGTTAACTGATATTTGTTATGATTTTCTTTTTGTATAAACAATTTATTTTAAAAGTCTGTGAGGGCGCCGCATTAGTGCTCAAAAAATACTCTATATCATGTAACAAAAAAAACGGAGATTTCAAATAAAGAAACATTGATAATTATATAGAAATTCGAAAGTATAGATAAGGTGCAATTATTTTCGGTTTATCTGAAGTGTTTTGGATTATTTTCATAATATACTTTTGCGCTTGTTTGTATCTGCCATCATAATCGCATTGACAATGTCAGCGACGTTAATCGCACAGCCATACGATAGCGTCACTCCGCTGCCTCCATGCCCGTAATTATGAATCATTTGCAGCTGTTTACCGCGCTCTGGAGTGGGAAACACATCGAATCATGATGAAAATACAAAATATACATTTTCAAGTATGCGAGACGATTGATCATCATTATAACACTCACTAGTGATGAATAAATCACGTTCCAATCGCACTTGATCTCGGCCCGGTCGCAATCCAACCATATCTCTGAATATTTCGGCACGTTTTAGGGACGGATTCAGGTTAGAACAACCTTTATAGATAAATCTACGGTCATTGGCATCTACTTTCTTTCGGTAGTCATTTGTTTGATGCGTCCCACCCAGTACCACTGTGTTCATGCTGCAGCATTTTTGTTTCAATAATAAGAATCCGAAAAATACTCGCCGAAACCAAATAGAATATCAACTTTTCACTTACTTGGGAATAATATAATTGCTATTGTCAGAGTCATCAAGAAGAACATCAAAGATCCATGGGGCTTCAACTCGCATCACTTGACCCCGAACTGCTTTCAATTCAGCGTCATCTTTGACTAGCTTCTGAGCTCCGATTCGGGTACAATTTATCACTAGATCAAAAGTGTCCAAATCTTCGAACGATTCAATTCGCTTGCGTTCAATGCGACCATCGGCTGCCTGAATACGATTGTACAAATGGGGCAGTAGAAGCGATGGCTCGCATGTAAATGTCGTGAAATATATTCCAGAACTGGATTTAAAGGGTCAATTTATATGAACAAATTATTCGATTAAATACAAATTATTCCTCCAGTTCAAACAGATACTGATTGGATGTGAATTTCGTTGCTTACGTATAACTACGTTTGTGTTGTTGGCTTAGACGCTCAATTACTTTTTGATCCAAATCCGTATGATCAAAAACCACATCTCTCCACAAATCGTTGTAACGTTGTGTATTGTTAGTGGTTATTCGAGTAACTGATATCAGGGACACGCCAGCTTCATTTGCCTCACCACTCTTCCATAATTTTTCGAAGAAGTCATGCATGTCTTTTGACCATTTCCTGAAAAGATATTCGGCTTCAATATCTTCATGAAAACACTTTTTCCTTTGGGTTATTACAACACTTTCTCAGGAGATCTGCCATTCAATCCTCGTGGGCTCCATAATCCCGATGAAACATCTGAGGTTGTGGACGGTGAAAACTCGACAGCAAAAACAGTTACAGATATCCTTTTGCCAAATTGTTCAAGCAATTGAAATGCCGTGGTTGATCCAACCACACCCGCTCCAATGATTGCAATTTCCATCGCCAAACTTGAATTTAAAAACTTTCGATTTCTTTTCCGAAACAAATCGACTGTGACTGATGTGCACATAGCGTTTATCAAGGTGAATATTCGTTATTGCACTCCGCCGTATCAATTTTGCCAAAAAAACTCCTTCTTATCTATTGGGTCTGGGAATTAATCGTGTCGATTTTTCAAAAGATGGCGTAACTTTGCATGGTTGTATCGGGCAATACTTTTTTCTTTTTCACATGAGTGGTCTAGTGTCAAACTACAAAAATCATCATCTATCATTTCATCGAAGTTTGGATAAACATTTTTTTTTGCGCCTTAAATATGTCAAATTTTGTACCGAAAAAGCAACATTTCCCGCAAGCATTAATTTTTTGCTTTCATTTGAAGAAAACTGCGGCTGAAGCGCATCGAATGTTGGTGGAAGCCTATGGTGAGCATGCTCCATCGGAACGTACATGTGAACGGTGGTTTTCACGGTTCAAAAGTGGTGATTTTAGCACGGAAGACAAGGAACGTCCCGGCCAGCCAAAAAAGTTTGAAGATGCGGAATTGGAGGCATTGCTCGATGAAGATTCGAGTCAAACTCAAGATGAGCTTGCCAGAGCATTGAATGTTGACCGAAGCACTGTTGGATATCGTTTAAGGGCCCTTGGTTTCATTCGCAAGTTGTCAAATTGGGTACCACATGAATTGACGCCAGCGCAAGCTGAATGGCGTTTAGTGACTTGCGAAATGCTGCTCGCAAGGCACAAAAAAAGAGGTTTTCTGTATCGAATTGTCACTGGTGACGAAAAATGGATTCATTACGATAACCCCAAGCGCAAAGCATCGTATGTTAAGCCCGGCCAACCAGCAACATCACAGCCAAAACAAGAAATTCACGGCGACAAGGTAATGCTGTCTATTTGGTGGGATGAGGATGGAGTGGTGTATTATGAGCTGCTGAGAAGTAGTCAAACCATCGATGGGCCTTTCTACCGACAACAATTGATACGTTTGAAACAAGCAATCAAAGAAAAACGCACGAAATGGGAGACCAGGAAAGAGGCATTGATTTTCCTACATGACAATGCTCGGCCACACATTGAGAAATCGGTCAAAAACTACTTGGAAAATAGCGGATGGGAAGTTTTGGCTCACGCCCCGTATAGCCCAGACCTGGCTCCTTCCGACTACCATTTGTTTCGATCGATGCAAAACCATATGGACGGAGAGCGGTTCTCTTCAGTTGAAGAAATCCAAAATTAGCTCGATGCATTTATAGCCTCAAAAGATGAGGAATTTTTTAAGGCAGGCATCCGTCAATTGCCCACATTGTGGCAGAAGGTCATCGCTTCCGATGGACAATATTTTGATTGAAATGTAATTTCATTTTGGTATTCAAATAAATGTTTGAAAATTTAAAAAAATCGACAAAACTAATTCCCAGACCCAATATATTGAGTGTTCGTTTATCTCAATACATTATTGGCTTCTGAATGTCCATTTTAGATGACGAATATCAAATTATAATCTAGTATGAATGACGAAGTTGGAATAGAAGTTGGGTATTTTGCATTTTGAGAATTAAAATTTCGTTTTTTTTTACAAATTGGAACGACGTCCAATATTCCAAAAAATAGAAATCGAGGCTATCATCATTTTGTATTTTCACTGCGAAGGAAAAAAGGAAAAAAATGCGAAACAAAAGACGAAGAAATCATCGTCGAAGAAGAAGTCTGATCAATCATCTGAGGAAAACGAATTCTGCATCGTTTGCTTCAAAGAACTGGAACCACCATTGAATGCAAACAACTCCATCAAATGCAATA
>NW_022601014.1:0-6345 GCF_009176505.1 Sitodiplosis mosellana | reverse complement strand
CAGCAGAGTAACAAAAATACTTAGTCAACGAAATTCAGTCGGCTATAACGATTTTCTTATCAAATCGATCAGTTTTGCTCAAGGGATTCACATATGCAACGAGAACAGGAAAGGCGACACAAATGTATCCGAAGAATTATTTCAATAGTTTGAAAATAGTGTCAATGACCACGATGTCCCCATATTGATCTGGCTGTGCGAATCAAATGCTATCACAAAATTGACGGTATACTGTTTTTGCTTGTTGTGTGTGTGTGTGTGTGTGTGTGTGTGTGTGTGTGTGTCGACCAACGATGCTGCTATCAAATTCAAATGAGCCAATATCTATAGAGAAATTCATAATCTAGTTGCAACATCTACGTGCTGACACAAATGTATTGAAAACACTGGAAATGAATGCCCTATTTTCTGAACCAAACCTGAACAGACTTGAACTGAACGTGAATGAACGTGAACAGTTTTGAGAAAACTGAACATGAACTCGAACGAACATAAACATTATTTTTCTCATTTTGAACAATTTGAACTGAACGTGAACGAACATGAACAAGACTATAATAATATTTCTGAACATGAACCGTTCATGAACGTTCAACTGGCAGCTCTAGCGCACCCAAGCACATGTATTGTTTATGCTTTTTCCACCATTCTATAATATTTAGCCTTTCTTGATAACATAGCGGCGAAGCGTTGGACGCAAGAGGCGCGTAGTGTTGTAAGTACCTAAGTATTGTTCGTACTTTGCCGCACTTTGCGATTGACGGCTTTTGCGCCAGATCATCATTATTCGTCCTAATTCATTCCATTCTATCAATAAAACCGCCCAAAAATGCGAAAAAAAGAAAAAAGATTTTTAAAGTTAGCACTTTAATTAAAGTTCGAACTTTAACGAAAAATCCCAAAAAAATCCTAAAAAATAATGAAACCTTCAGATGTTTTGATGCAAAAAGGGTGTACGCCGACACTCCGTCGCATATCCGCGGATACTCGCAATGCGAATAGGAATCCACAATAAAAGTTGCCGCAAAATGTTATCGCTGAATACCCTGCGACTATTCGCGCTGCGAACAACAGTACAGTTCCAACCTGAAGTTGGCTGCGCATGACATTTCAGAGTATTCGCAGGGTACTCGCCAACTATCCGCAATGCGATTATTCGCAAATTTCTTGTCGGGCAACTTTAATTAAAGTTTGAGCACTTTGAATCAGCATAAGTCAATTTTTCCCAATATGAATGATCTTCGAACGACAACTTGGGAACGACAACATTTTTTGTTCTGCATATTTTAGCTATGGGATTGGTTTTAATGGGTTCAAGTAGACCCCAGACGCTCATTCAATTGATTAAACTATCAAAAATGGTCCGATTTGAAAATTTCGTTGAAAAAATGTTGCATCGATTTTCTCCTTATATGAAAGATTTTTGATTCCAACTTTTGATGGCAAATTTTTTTGTTTTCGATATATTAACTGCGGAAGTGGTTTCATTGTATCACAGCCGGCGACAGCAGGCGCGAGTGACGAAAGCACCTCTGTGCTGAAAGTCGAACTCGCCTATATGAGCAAAAACACGAAAATCGGGAATGGTTAGAAATTTTTTTTTATTCAAATAATGCGGTACTGTGGTCTTTTTTCTTTAAAAGTGATCCTAAAGTATCGGCCAATACCATTTTCATATGAAGATAGGCGTTTATAGTGTGCCATTTCAACGTAGTTGTGCTTGTGCCTCGTTTTGTGTCAAAATGAGCGAAAATACACAACCGAACAAAAAGTCAATTTAAATATCTATGGGTGAGATTGAGAGTGGAGTATGTTTTTTCTTCGATTTATATTTTTGAAAAGGCGAGTATGTTTTCTGATGATTCTGTTGGCGTTAAAGTAGAGTATGTTGTAGTACCGTCTAGCCTCCGCGGTCTTCATGGTTTTCGCGCAACTGATAAAAGATAACAACATAGTGTCTTCGGCAAAGTTGTAGTACTTGAGGTCTTCTATAACTAAGCTGAAGAAAGTTATCTCTTATCTCTTATCAGTTGCGCGCAAATCGAGGAGAAGTTTTACGTTCAATCTAAACAAGTCCCTGTTGGTAGTTCTGAACTTACAATTCTATTCGTGAGACGTAAAAGAATATATGTTTTTTGGTCGATTTATATTTTTGAAAAGAAAAGTATGTTTTCTGTTGATTCTATCTGCGTTAAAAGGAAGTATGTTGGCATCCCGTCTAGCCTCCGCGGTTTTTCACGGTTTCCGCGGAACTGATAAAAGATAACAACTTGGTGTCTTCGGCAAAGTTGTAGTACCCGAGGTCTTCTATAACAATGCTGAAGATATCTATCTCTTACCTCGCAAATCGCGCACATAAAAAAGCAAATTTTATATAGAACTTTTTTTTCTTATCATTTTTCGCGCTTTTCGCGGAACTGATAAGAGATAAGAGATAAGAGATAACTGTCTTCAGCGATGTTATAGAAGACCTCGAGTGCTACAACTTTGCCGAAGACACCAAGTTGTTATCTCTTATCAGTTCCGCGGAAACCGTGAAAAACCGCGAGGACCCGCTAAAAACGAACATACTCGCTTTTAACCATTTTTAAGTCGACAGAAACTTGCTCTTCTCTTTCGTAACAAAGTCAATCAAACATACACTACTCTCAATCTCACCCATAGATATATAATTTTCATTATCATTGCTATTATTCAATTTTACTTATTAGATTACGATGTAATCGTGCTATTTTGGCAAATTTTGCAATGAATACATCTTATTCATGTGCATTTGAAGGCTCTGAAAGGTGCCGCAAATTGGAATGTAACCTTCCAGTCTAAAATTCCCGAAAGTTTTTTTTTCATGTATACCTTTATCAAGAATAATGCACCAGGTGGAAGCTAAGTCCGAAAACAACTGTGGCGACGCGAGCGCCCTCAATTCAAATAGGAAAATCAATGTAATTTCGTAATTTTTTTCTGAACTAAACAGCGCGTCAATTTGAATTTTGTAGATGCTTCCATCCTATGGAATAATGACGCTATATTAGTTTTTTTAAGAGTTTTCTGCCTATTTTGTGGAAAATAAAAAATATTAGTTACTTCATTAGACTAAAACACTTATACGAGCCTTCAGACATGTGTAACGAGCCAGTCTTTGTTACATTGAAAAAATCGAGATTATTTGATGACAGGTTTTTTCTTTGTAAACCAATCCAGAACTGAACACCACAAAGAATGATAACACTTCTATTCTTTTTCTACCCATTTGAATCAATTTCGAGTGTTTTATTCAAGGGGGAAATCACTCAAAAGTAATACCAAATAGAAAAGTAATACCTCAGTTATTTCTAGTAATACCTCTGGTATTACTTTTGATATTTCTATGAAAAAAGTAATACCGAAAAAAAGTAATATGCAAGTAATACCAAGTAATAATGATCAATAGAAGTAATACACCTGGTATTACTTTTGATTTGTACGGAAAGTTACCATTTATGTAAAAGTAATACCTAAGAGTGATTTGCCCCTCGGTTTTATTGCATTTATTTCAACCGTCGATGTACTTTGTAACGATCCAGTCTTTTATGTGTAACCTTCCAGTCTTTTTTTGATCAGAGAAATCGGAATCGTTTATGACAAATTTCTATTACAAACCGATTCGAAACCAAAAATCATGATAAATTCCCGTATTTCTATTTGTTATCGACTGATTTGAATATAATTTGAATTTGATATTTGGTTTATTTAGCCCGAGGAATTTTGTGTAACGAGGCAGTCTTTTTTCTGTAACCTTCCAGTCCGTATATTTTGGATCATAGAGCGACCCGAATTGATTCTTATGGGGTAAATATGGTTTCGTTCGTTTCTTTGATCTCTTAGACAGCGAACAGACTGTTGAAGAAACAGAACCTTGGAGTACAACGATGCTCTGCTGGAGGAACTGGATTTTAGATATATGTAAGACAAACTCCAAACATATCGCCAAAATTGTAACCTTCCAGTCCAACAAAAAAATGGCTATATCTCTATGGGTGTGAGAGATATGGGAAAGGTTTGTTGGTATGAAATGTTCCTTTTGTGGTCTAGATTTGCCTCAGCATAATACTTCAAGTGGTTTCTGGGCTTACAGAAGAGATATGAGCATGAATATTTTGAAAAATCGTAATGTAACCTTCCAATCTGTGTTTTTGCCCATATATACACGCAATTTCGAACTTTTTTTTATAAGTGGCCATCTGGTATGAATGAAGTATCGTCAGAAAGCCCTTGGCTCATAGGCCCAGAAAATGCATTCAAACTTGGGAATCGACCAACCGTTTCCATAGATATGGCCACTTAAAAATTTGGAGCAATTCTCAGTTTTTGCCATTTACCGGGGGGTGAATGCAGCCCAGTCATCTCAAAACATGGTTTTTCTGAAGCTTCTCGTCGAGACCTTTCCAACAAGACCAAGAACGTCGAAATCGAACCATCAGTTCATGGGTTATGGCCATTTGAAAATTTTCTTTGCCGTCTCCACCAATTATTCTGAGATAATAGTTTTGTCTGTCCGTCCGTCCGTCCGTCCGTAGTTTTTGCCCGATCTTTTTTAAACTTTCAGGCATTGAAGTATAACAAAAACTAAGACTTTTTTGTTCCGCCATTTTTTGATTTGGCCGCCATCTTGGCCTTGGCCGCCCTTTGAAAAGTTCTTGAGGCCAGCTATCAAATGACATCTATTTTATTTTGAAAAAATTGAGTTGGCATGGTCTTATGGACAGAAACCCAAAAAAATGGTCATTGGAGCTTCACTACCAGTGTCCACTCGATAAAAGAATAATCTATTTTTCACATTTTTCCCGTATGAAAAAATTTATTTATTTATTGAAAAAACCGCAGAGAGGACATTGAAGCCGATGTAATCGATAGAGTCAAATTGCTGACTCTATCAATCACAACAACCCCAGCAGGGAACTCGCCAATTCGTTGGCATCGTGATTAAATGACTCACGAATGGGAAAGGCGCCTTGCATAAATCGGCCATTTTCTCGAAAACGGTTCCGACGATTTTTTTTTTTAATTCTCTGGAATTTAGTCCCAAGTTAGATCTAAAATTTGACATATAGCTTATATATGGGAAAACTCTGTTTTTTGAGATATAGCTAGACCTCTCATCCATCCGGGAAAATCCGGGAAATTTGAGAAATTCCCGAAATTTTCATTTGCGTCCCGATTCCCGTATTTTGAATGCTTTTCGGCCAATTGTCCCGAATTTTTTAGTTTCATAGTTACATTAATATTTTCTAAATTCAAATCATTGAATAAGGCTTTTGCTCTTGGAAACATGCATTATTTTAATGGGCAGCTCTTGCCCATTTGGGCAGTTCTAAATCCCAAATGGGCAGCTCAAAACTCAAAAATGGGCAGTGTTTTACCTAAATTTTCTTGAAAATGGGCAGCTCTAAGCAGCTCAAAACTCAAAAATGGGCAGTTTTACTTAAATTTTCTTGAAAATGGGCAGCTCTAAAAATTTCTCAAAATAATGCATGCTTGGAAAGAAATATGAAATTGCTGCCATCACATCGATGATAAATGCAATCTGTTTCGATATTTTTTGGCAAGTAAACAGTGAACAACAATTCTTTGAATCGTTTGGTTTTGCTTACACAATAGTAGACTAAACAAAACTATAGGTTGTGTATTTGATAAATCATCTTGATCAAGAGCAAGAAATATGTTTGTTTAATCAATAAACATATTCCAAGAATTACTCTGTATTGCTTGTTCGCCAAAATATGGAGACCGATTACATCAAACAACAGATCGATTGTGAGTCGTGAGTGCAAGTGAATTTAGTTGCGCACTGACCACCAAAGCAAAAGTATCGAATTCAATTTGAAACATCGCGAATATAATTTTCTATTCAAAATGCCAAGAGCAATGAAATACAATAAGAGCTGGGAAACACTTCCACAATGCAAAGGATGGTTAACTGTTTTGAAGCTACAGGACGGCACAGATTCGACGGAAAGGGCAAAGTGCATTTGGTGTAATAAAACTTGTTTGGAATTTTTTGACGCAATAAAAGGAGAGCCAGATGTACTCCAAGCAATTCAATCTGGGGAAAAGTATCAAGAAAATAAAATCGAATGTCACAGCGCGCCTTACTACTGAACAACAGTCAATGCATTGAATCTCCCGATAAAAATTATTGCTAGTTTTCAACTAAATTTAAATTCATGAATTTTAGTACATTTTGCTTTTAATCATATTCCCGAATTTTTCAATAAAATCACGATTTTCACGGTATTATTCCCGATATTTCCCGATTTTTTCATTCTATAAAAACATCCCGAAATTCCCGGATTTTCAAAGTAAAAT
>NW_022601013.1:0-1734 GCF_009176505.1 Sitodiplosis mosellana | reverse complement strand
CTAATAATAAGGTTCCAAAGTCTTGTCATGGGTAAACGGAAAGAGCAGTGCTATCTTGTTCTTGGTACGTGCGATAAAGCAATAGAATAACTCATTTTTGAGAGAATATAAAGCATTCAGAATTTTTGAATAATTCTCCAGAAACAGTTTGAACGGTTACAATACAGATGTTAAAGAATTGAAACCTTGTTCCGGAAACCGTTTGGATGCAATAAAACCAGGTCGATTCATGAATGTGGAAAAGTATGATATCTCATTCAAAGAAGTTGGGGTTTTGACATCGACCGATTTAAAATTTGCATCGTTGAAAAAATTAGACGCAAGTAATAACAAATTAACGAGTATTTCGGGGTCGATTTTCTTTCATGCGACGCGGTTAGAGGAAATAGATTTCAATAACAACAAAATAGGCAGTTTGAATAGAAATGATTTCAGTGGAGCATCCAAATTATCAACAATTAAACTCGTCAATAATAAAATATCCAACATAGACAAAGGAACATTTTCCGATCTGAGCCAGTTGGCTTTTTTGGATCTGAGCGACAATTCCATTGAAAAAATCGACGAAAACATGTTTAAAAACAACAAAAATCTGCAAACACTGTATTTGAACGGCAATCCAATTCAACGTATTGATAACAATATCTTCATACCATTGTCCAATTCAGCTTCAGTAATAGTATCTTGTGATCATGTTAAAGAGTTTGACTCCAGCCATTTCACAAGCAGTATAACGTTTAATTATGATCACATAAAAGTGTCTATAGGTGATTGTCGGATTGATTACAAGAATTTGAAGTACTTGAATATTTCCGGCAACCAACTTCAGAACACGTTGGAAGTAATTAAGCATTTTGGATCGTCAATGGAAACGTTGGACGCATCTTCAAATTTTATCGGAAAATTAACAGCGGAAACATTCAAGGATTTGGTCAATTTGAACTATTTAAACCTACAGAATACCAATACAACTACCATTGATGCCGATACATTCAATCCGTTGCTGTTCCCAGAAAGTGATCGAAAATTGCAAGTTTTACTCTTAAGCGACAATCCAATCAAACGACTCGATTCAAATGTTTTTCTGCCCATGATGAATTCGGTCAAAGTCGAGGTCAAAGTGTCTTGTGAATATGTCGAGGAGATAGATACAAGTTACATCAAAAATTTACTAAATATTGACGTCAATGCAGCGGATAAAATCGTTTTTACTATCAAAAACGCCGCATTTGAATTGATTTGTACCGCTGAAAGATTCAAACAATTAACTCATTTCAACATATCTGGCAATCAACTTGAAAATGGACAGAAAATTATTGAATGGATAGAAAATTCAACTGAAGTGGGAACAGAAACTTCCAACTGTCGACTTTCAATAATCGACTTTTCCAATAACAACATCGCAGATTTAAATGAGGGAATATTCAACCGTACACCTGATCTAATTGAAATCAACTTCTCGCGCAACCTCATCAATGAGCTCCCACAAAATATTTTTGAAGGAGCATCAAAGCTGTCGACAATCAATTTTTCCAAAAACAACATTACCATTCTGCAAGAAGATTTATTTTTTCATACTCCAGATTTAATCGAAATCGATTTTTCGTACAACAAATTCACTGCGCTTCGTCAGAATGACTTCGATGGAGCAGCAAATTTGACCAAAATCAACCTTTCGCACAACAATATATCCATCATCGAAACGGGAATATTCACAAATGCACCAAATTTAAC
>NW_022601012.1:0-1333 GCF_009176505.1 Sitodiplosis mosellana | reverse complement strand
GTTTGGCATTCGCTGTTTCGCCGGCATAAAAAAACACTGACCTCTCTCAATGTTATTCAACAAATATACACGTTGAAAATTTCTCCGAAAATAATTGCGACGCATTTCGTAATGCCATTTATAGAGTTGATTTCGGTTCACTTTTAGGTTAATACGACAAAATAATGCTACTTTTTAATATTGCTCAACCATGCTAGAAGTTTTTAATTTGACCATACGCATCACAAAAATGAAGGTGCTTTTTGGGCATTTAAGGGTTTCATTTAATTTAATGAGAATGATTATATATGAAGATGTGACGTATGCCGTTTTTTGAATGCTATAAGAACTGACTTTATGCATTAAGTTCCACATGTGGAACATAATATAGACGTGATAAGAGCTAATAGCAAATGTTTGAAGAGAAATGTGCATATTATTTCTATTTTCTCGTATAAAAGCGCAGTTGTCTTCGCCCGTCGAATTTTATGAAAACCACGAAAAAGAAAAATAATCGGTTTAATTATTATTATTGTTTCATATCCAAAACAAAGATTGAGGAGACAATACTGCATTTGTTTACATAAGAAAATGCTTTTTGGAACAAATTCATTGCTCATTATTTTCTCATCAAAATGTGTCGTCTCTTCGCATTTTTTAAAATAAAAATTGATATGAAAAAAAATCCACGGGGAAAAACTTTTCATCAAAAGAATTCATTAGTCTATGTTAGTCATTATGATAAAAGCATGTAAAATGTCTTTATTTTTGTCATGGCAATATTTGTTTTAATTTGACTTCTCCCACGTGAAATACAACTACAGCTTTTTTTCATTCAATACAAAATCAATAAACGCATATACCTATAGTCGTAGTATATAAATACCCAGGCACGACATGGAAAAAGATACATTAAACGTATTGATTCAGAAGAATCTTCTAGAACGTTCGACACTTCGTTTTATTTTGTATGAGCGAAGAATGGGAGTGTAGAAGGTTTTTACTGTATCTAATGTTCCAGCGAGCGGCCCATCATTCGTGAACATTGACGAAAAACACATTATTACAAAAAACAGATTAAATAATTTGTTCTAGCCAATGTAGAAAATATGCATGTTAAAAATATAATAACTTTCATTGCCAAAATTAAACCTGTTTACAAAGAAATTGGCATGAACACTCTTTTTAATATAAAAATTGCAAAGTTTTATAGTGCATAAATAAATGTATTTGCCTGTAAACAAGTGCCAAATGTGTTGGTTTGAATTCAAACTGTACGAAAGACACGCACACAATCATGATTCAGCAGCTGTGCGTGAATTTAATGTTTACTAAAGTAAAAGAACTTTCTCGT
>NW_022601011.1:0-7458 GCF_009176505.1 Sitodiplosis mosellana | reverse complement strand
ATTAAAATATTCACCCTTCATTTTCACCCTTCATTTTCATTTTTTTTTAGATCATCAATTTATGCACCCTTTATTTCAACATTCATATATCTATGAGGGTTCCACCCCTCTTTGACTTCGGTTCTTATCAGTAAAGGTTAACCGAGGTCAAAGTGGTCTAGAAGTCTCATAGATATACTACTTAGTTATTTTCAGTTGAGACAGAAATTTTACAAAACCAATAAAGGAACAAGCATTGGTAACCCGTTGAGACCCTTTATGGCCGAGTTGCTTATGTCGCGATTGGAAATTAAATTGAAGTGCGAAAGAAAATTGTCTCGGGTTTATCACAGATATGTGGACGATATTTTCGCAGTGGTTAAAGAATCGGAAATTGATTCTGTAATAAATGTGTTCAACAACCAGTGTGAATCTATTCAATTCACCTGTGAAAAAGAAAACAATGGAATTTTATCGTTTTTTTTATTTGGAATCGATACGTAATCGGCAAAATATTGATGTTGGTGTGTTTCATAAGCCGACATCGACAAAGAGAGTCATTACAAGTGACTCATTTTGTCCAATTCAACACAAACACGCTGCGTTTCATTCGTTGGTGCATATACTTGTAAACTAGCCACTTTCAGTGGGTGTATTTGTTAAGGAATATCACTATATTCTGGGTGTGGCTTCTTTAAACGGTTATTCAAATGTTCTGGTTGATTATTTAATTAATAAACATACGCGAAAGAGAGCACAAAATCTTGATACGACTCTATACAAACAGAATAACGGGACATTAAGTGAAAATAAAGGCAAAGTGTTTTGTTATGTTCCTGGTGTTATGAGTAGAATTAAGAATTGTTTAAGGGAACACAATATAACCATTGAATGCGGAAAGCGCGAACATACAGTCCTGTTTATTTGCATTGATCCAGCTGTTTTGCGTTGTGTTGGTGTGTTGTCATTCTTTTGTCTCGCAAATCACCGGCAAAAATCGAGAGTCTTGTCAGTACTGATGATGAACGCCCGTTGAGCGTTTCCAAATGCACATTCACTTTAAGCAAGTACAATTGTGTATCTTTTGTGCTGCAGTAGCAAAAACAATAAGGTGATTTCAAACGAAATTTCGATTTTGTTTTCACAAATTTCACCTTATTTAGCAATTCGTTAGTTGCCGAAACATCGTCTATGCAGTGCACTCGATATTTAACGTGAAATCCCAATGTTCGGTTAGCCGAATGCCTTATGGCTACTACGATGAAGTACGACGTTATATCCAACGATACTTATTTCCGCGCGGCGCCGCAAACGAAATCACACTTCGACTTACTGAATATTAGTATTTCTCGTTAAATATCGAGTGCACTGCATAGACAATTTTTCGGCAACTAGCGAATCGCTAAATAGAGTGAAATCTACGCGTGTGACGACAAGTCCGTTGCTCCATTGAGTAGTGTCTACATTAGTGGTGGAAGTGGGTAAATTAAATAGTCTGGTATTTTTCAGAGAGTAAGTATGCGTTGAAAAAACGTTGTGATTGTGATTGACACTGGTTGAGAAAAGTTTATTTTTCCAATGATACCTACTTATTACATACAAACAGTTAAGGTTGCACAAAGCAACAAAACTAATATTGTTGACCACACAAATTGATATGGTCAAAGATTGACAAAAAATGTATTGGAATAATTCTTCTACAGGACAATCGAAAACGGGAATCGAAGGAAATCATCCGATTATTCAGCTATTCGCCACCTGGAAAATACAGATCGACTTAAGATCAAACAATTTCTTGTTTTGTGAAAATATAAAGGGAATTACATTCGTAATCCCGTTTTTTTCCGTACAGTTGTTCGTGCTTTTTTTCATATTTTGTATAAAAACGCATATTTTCAGTGATAATCGGTCATTTTAGTCGTAATTTCGACAATTCCGTATGGGAGGTACTTGTAAATCGATTCCGAATGGCTTCAAACTTTCTAAGATTTATGGCGAAAAAATAAGAATTTGAGAGTTTGAAGTCAATCGGAATCGATTACACATCCCATACAAAATAAATTTCAAGGAAATTTCAAGAAAAAATTGAGGGCCAAAAACCAAACTTATGCAAATGTGAATCGCGATCAACGTGAAACTTTCAGAATTTCATTTTTTCACCAAAAAATGAAATCTCCGGAAATTTGAAGCCAATCAAAATCGAATGGGTCTCATTTTGAGGTTTGTTGTGTCTCTGTGTGTTCACACCGAGTTTTATTGTTTTAGTTGTTGTAATTTTTTGGCGTGCGCTCGCACCACAACACATTGTTACATGTTTTGCTTTCTGTGTATACTTTTCTTCTTTTTTCTCTCACTCACAATCGCAAACAGAGAGCTGAGTCCAGTGTAATTTGATACTCGCTGAGGATGACAAATGTCGAAATGCATCCGAACCAAAATTTCGTTTATAAATAAATATTCATATTGATTTATGTTTGAAATTTGGAAAAGCAAAGTCACTTTAAGGTGTTCTATTTAAAACTAGCGATTCCCGCGCGCTTCGCTACGCGAAAGAAAAACAGAAAAAAACAAATTTTCATAATATATTCTTGACGGATAATGAGTTAACGAATTAAATTAACAAATTGATGGCTGCAATGTCCTGCTGTAAAATTTTATATCTCTCATTCCACAATGTCTCGAAATGTCTGAAAATGTTTTTCATTCCCGTTCCGAGCCCCATCAAATGATACCCATGTCGACTATTCGTTTGCAAAAATAGTGGTAAGTCGTGTTAACTCGACCACGATGGACCGTGATGGACCAAGATGTTTCTAGGAACCTTCTCCAGACCAAGAGCTTTCCAACGGTATCTTTGGATCCCAAATCGGATAAACCAGCCAAACATTCGTGACATACATACATACAACTCTTTTTTATATATATAGATTTAATCGTAGATTGAAAAAGTCTTTCCATTTCAATTCCCTTAACAAAGTGTACGCAAAAGTAAAATATTCCACATTACCATTGTTGGCAGCATATTGAATCTATTCCAATTGTTCTGCAATATTATTGTGACCTGAAAAATAATACAGATCAATGAAAAAGATCAAAGCGGTATTTAATATAGTCAGCAGTACCATGCCTAACAGCTAACTGACGGGGCGTTAGATTCGCAAGATTTCTAACATCAACTCTGGCTCCTTTTTTGATGAGAAGTTCAGCAACATTTTTGTGACCTTAGAAATAATTAAGATCGATGAAAAAGATCAAACCGATTCTTTATTTTGTGAAAATACTTATTCAACATTACCATGTATAGCAGCATAATGAAGAGGTGTATTCCTCAAACCATCTCCAATATCAGCGTTAGCTCCATTCTTGAGAAGCACATCAGCGACACCTCCGTGACCTTAAATAATACGGATCAATGAAAGAGATCAAATCAATCGTTTCTTTAATAAGAACAAGCGTTCAACATTACCTTTTATTGCAGCTAAATGAAGAGCTGTGGCATTCAAATCATCTACAATATTGGCGTTAGCTCCATTCTTGAGAAGCACATCAGCGACACCTGTGTGACCTAAAATAATACGGATCAATAAAAGAGATCAAATCAATCGTTTCTTTAATAAGAACAAGCATTCAACATTACCTTTTAATGCAGCTAAATGAAGAGGTGTGGAATTCAAATTATTTCCAATATTGGGGTCGGCTCCTTCAGTGATGAGGTCTTCAGCTTCCTTCACTTTGCCTGAAAGAATATGAAAAATATTCATAAATCAATGAGACGGATTGAAAAAAACATTCTTTTTTATAAAAAAAAATGTCCAAAATTACCAGCAAAAGCAGCTCTATGCAGAGCTGTCTCTCCATATTTGTCTTTTTCGTTTACTAAAATATGTATGAAAAGTTTAGCATAAATGAGGTTCCCATTTCTTCGTTATAAGGTGCTTTCTATATGGAATTTAACACTTTGACGGTTCTTCACACTTTTTACCTATTTCTGTTCTTTGGGGACTCCAGGGCCCCATATGTACTTCATATGAAATCTGGACTGTGATAAGAGATAACAAAATAGTGTCTGGGGCAAAGTTGTAATATTCGAGGTTTGCTATAATTTCGCTGGAGCAAATATTGCTTATTACATCAGTTCCGCGAAAAAACGCGAAAAACCGCGAAAATCGCGAAATTTTCCCACCTCATTTTTAGTGAAGCTGATAAGAAGTAAGAGGCTTGCTTCTTCGGCAGAAATATAGAGCAGGTCGAATACTACAACTTTGCCACAGACACCAAGTCGTTATCTCTTATCAGTTACGCGAAGAAATGATGAGAAAAAAATCGCGGTTTTCGTGGTTTTCGCGTTTTTTCACGGAACTGATAAGAGATAACGAGATAGTGCCTATGGCAAAGTTGTAGCTCTGGTCGAGTACCATAATTTGCCACAGACGCCGAATCGCTATCCCTTATCAGTTACGCGAAAAAAAATCATAAGAAAAAATTCGCGTTTTTCACGGTTTTCGCGGCTTTTCGCGTAACTGATAAGGAATAACGTCTTGGTGTCTGAGTAAAGTTGTATTACTCAAGCTGCTCTACAACTTTGTCATAGACATAAACTAGTCTACAACATTACCACAGACACCAAGTCGATATCTTTTATCATAGTCCAGTTATAATATAAAATAGCCATGGGGCCCTGTGGTCCCCAAAGAACAACAGCGTAACATGTTTTTTGGAAGGCTGTATTTTACACATACTCACACATATGCATATGTGTATATGTCATTAGTGTAGAGAAATGTTCAATCTATACAATGAGACTTAACTCTGGTTGGTTTATATACTGTTTAGTACTTTTATTCAACTTTAAATTCCGCTTGGGGCCCTGGATTCCCCAAAAACCGTCATAGTGTTAAGAGTTAAACTGGATAAATGATTAAAACTTCAATCTTACCGTTCCTCCCTGGTGGTGCTCCGCTCACATCCCCGATTAAGAACTGTGGAGATAGAATCAAAGTGATACATTTGGAATGGGAACAACGGATGAGATTAACACATTATGTATTATTAACAGTTTTCAACTGTTTTCAATAGAATAAAAGTTTCCGGTGGACATTTTTTTGGAATAGAAGAATTTTTTCAATTTAAGAACTTGAAAAAAGGACACTTTTCATTTTTTAAATTATTTCAGAAAAAATTATCACAAATTGTCCACGAAAAGTATCAAACATGAAAATTAAAAAAAAAATCGACTGAAATTGTCGACTCACCTCGGATACCATCAAGCCAATGAGCAGCAGTGTGAAAGAAATTCGACTCAGCATTTTTCTAGCTTTGAACTATTAGAAGTTTACTATGAACGTATCAATTGGTAAGAACTGTTTGATGGACATGCGAATCGAACGCATCCTCTTATATACTTTTCAAGTATGGCCACGTCGGTGGGCAACACACTGTATGATTCAATCCACGTACAATGACGCTTCTAATTGAAGCCCACAAAATATTATCGCACACATTTTTCAAGATAACAATGTCAAAACAATTGATGGAATTACAATTCCACCTGTGCATGTGTGTTTAATTTCGCGTTTCACATCGAATGTTTTGCATTGAAAATATCAAATGTTTACATTTATTCTTTCATCACCTTCTTGAAACTACAAATTCAATGTAAAAATTTAAAAAGTAAATATTTTTCACTCTTGAAGAGTTGAGTGGTGTTACTATGGCACGTGGCTGTTCAAATTTAAAAATTTTCACATCTTCGCTGCATGCACAAAACACATTCCGTTTCAAAGTCGATCCAAAGTTGACCACAGATCAACCGTCGCTTACATGATGTAAATTAGAATGAGAATGATCAAACGACATGACTCATACCTCTGCGTTTCATTCAGGCTCACATGCCATGGTTGCGTTGCTTTGTTCAAGATAACAATGTCAAACAATTGATGGAATTACAATTCCACCTGTACACGTGTGTTTAATTTCGCGCTTCACACCGAATGTTTTGCATTGAAAATATCAGATGTTTACATTTATTCTTTCATCACCTTCTTGAAACTACAAATTCAATGTAAAAATTTAAAAAGTAAATATTTTTCACTCTTGAAGGGTTGAGTGGTGTTACTATGGCACGTGGCTGTTCAAATTTAAAAATATTCACATCTTCGCTGCATGCACAAAACACATTCCGTTTCAAAGTCGATCCAAAGTTGACCACCGATCAACCGTCGCTTACATGATGTAAATTAGAATGAGAATGATCAAACGACATGACTCATACCTTTGCGTTTCATTCAGGCTCACATACCATGGTTGCGTTGCTTTGTTCAATAGCTACAGTGTTAGTTGAAACAAGGATACACGGCATCACATTTACTTTACATAAATAATAAGGTATAGGTAGGATACGATGATATTGATACAAATCTACGCATTCCCTTAAAAAATTACAAGCGAATCTCATGCCAAATCATATCCATACTCAGTAACACTTTCCATAGAAATATAGACAGCTCACCAATTAGTTTGAAATTCCAATGAACACACACGTAAAGAAATACTTACAATCCGAAACGAATCACATAAAAAAGAAGAAAAATTCTGTCACTGTCGCATTTCGTACCAGCACAGCCAACTTTTTGTTTCCATGAAATGAATCAGTGTTGAGAGATATACCGTATATTATACTGTGACGGTATATACCGGTATATACAACAAATAATATACCATGCCTTTAGAATCAATAAACACATAGTAAAAAAAATCTCAAAGAACTAAAAACTGTCAAACTTGTTAAAATTTGACATTTCAAACATTTTTAATTACTTTGCATCATTTTTTTTAATTTCAAAAGGCTCTTCTTCATATTATGTATATAAGTATACTTCGGTATATACCGCTGGTATAGTATATTGATGTCTACTGATTTGCAACACTGAAATAAATTCTTCGTAGTGGTAAAAAAGCTATGGCACAGATTCGAGAAAAATATCACTAATATTAAGAAAAAATTTGTTCCGTGTGTGTCATAGGGCACTTGCAAGGATCGAAAAATGTATTTATTTTATTAAGTTTATCAAGCACTTTTCAAGAAGTTTTTACCTAGCATTGAATTTTCGTTTAAGCTTTACTATCTAAATACGGTCAAACTAGTTATAATGCCATCGTTAGATGGCGTTTGTTCTGGTCAAAAGCTTCAAGGTCCTTCGTGGTGTGCGTTTTTCATATTATCGCTAAAATTATATTTTATCGCATTAAATAAAGAATATTAAGAAAAGAATTGATTTTGAAATGAAAGCCAATTCGGTCTTTGTTCTAATCGATAATTTATTTGAAATAAATGCAGAATTTCAATTCATCTGCGACTCTTTTTCAGGGCCCAAAAAATAATAAATGCTTTGGCTTCAAGGATACTATGATGATGCAAGCGTAATAATGGGCCGTAGTATTCTACATTGGTGGTGACAGTGGGTAAATGGACAACTGGAG
>NW_022601010.1:0-2306 GCF_009176505.1 Sitodiplosis mosellana | reverse complement strand
TAGTCGCTCAATGTGCGACCATCTTCGAGCTGCTTGCCGGCGAAGATCAAACGTTGTTGGTCGGGTGGGATGCCTTCCTTATCTTGAATCTTGGCCTTTACATTTTCGATGGTGTCTGATGGCTCAACCTCCAAGGTTATGGTTTTACCAGTCAAAGTTTTCACAAAGATTTGCATGATGAATCTAAATTGAAAATGAGAATGAAGAAAGTTATGATTAGAATGCAAGATATGAAAAAAACTTCAAGTATCAATTTGTTCTCAAGGATTGAGTCATTTCACATTATTTCCCGTAGAGTGTTAGAATGACATGCATAAAAAGCGTTTGGAATGGAAATTATATTCATTCGAAGGACTATGTCCGAATTATGGCGAATTTATTATAAATTATCTCTTTGTTATTGTTTGAACATAATTTCATCACACTCGGAAAATATTGGAACAAAGCAAAAGTTTATATTTGCTCATATATGCGTAGTGAACGTTATCAAGTTTTCAAATTTGTTGAGTCATTGAGAAAAAACTGCGCAGTAATGTGTTCTTTGTCTAAAACTTCGACGAGTCTATGTACTTGGATATTTCCAGCTGTTTCTATTCATATAGAGTTATCGTTGCTTTTCATGTCTCAAATGTAATTGACACTCCAACATGGCGGACACAAATCGAAAAGAAAAACAAACGAAATTTTTTTCGAATTCGTCGAAAAATGACCAAATAGCCATTTTAAATTGAAAACATCGCAACTTATGTATCGTGAAAATGCGAATGGTTTGAAAATTGAACTAAAAATAGATGCGAATGAGCTCGAATGAGAGAAATATTGAAAGAAACAAAGGCGTCGGCCATATTTGATTGGAGCTAGTTTTAAAATTGAAAAATAAATAAAACCCGCAATATTTTCCCGTTTCAATTCTCCATCGATATGGAAAATGACTTACTTTTATGTGGATTCGTCTTTTGAGAAAAAATAATTGAGTTAATTAACTGCTTTCAACACTTTTCCAATATAAAATATAACTTGCTCAGAAGTTTCTTCGTTTTGATGTGCACTCGACAAAAGACAAACTTGCAATAAGTGCTATTCTCGAACGTTCGATCATTGTTTGATAGCTATGCCGAGACAACAGTCGAACGAGTGTTATATACTGTGCTCTCTTTCGCGCATATACACATTAGATGGACGATTCAAAACGTAAGGAGAATGAAGAGCGCTTTGAACATATGATTCGAAGAAAAAAACAAACAAAGAAATACGAAAACAACGCAGAAAAAAAATGAAAAATTTCGTCATAAAACGAAAAGATATTGAATTCGTTTTTTTCGTTCGAATTTGTGTGCCAAGTTTAACTACGTAAGCCAGAAATATTTTCGCCTGACTTTCATTTTCTGGTGCGTCAATTGCTTGCATTTTAGTCATAACTGTATATTCGTATGATTTCGATGAGTCATTTGTTTTTCAAAGTAAGCAGATCGAAGCGTTTGTCTAATTTTCTTGCTTATAAACTATATTGAAGCCTTCAGACAAATATTTTCCAATGCCAAAATACAAAAGAGAAAGGAAAAAAACTTGCTCTCAACATTTTTTCATCGATATGAACCGAAAATACGAAAAAACGGGGAAAAATTAATAGGAAAATATTGGCAAAAAAATGGTGATTGAAAAATTTGATTCGGTTGAAAAATGTCTCATTTTCTCTACTTCTTTGCGAAAAATAAGAAAAAATAGGTCAACCAATTTAGCTGACGCACCCGATAATTTCATTGGGGTGATGAAATACAAGCTGAATTTCATTGGTTTCGTCGGCCATGATTGCATGGACTTTGTTCGACATTATTCTCGCAATGAGCTGTGATTTCATGCATATGTGCGAATTGGATTGAAAAGAATATTGATTTATTCGATTTACTTACGTTTTATTTTTATTTGATCACTTTTCACAATTCAATTTGGAATTATATTTATTTAACAAGTTTTTCTTCAGAGACGCAGAGATCTGTTCACTTCGAATAGTACACAATGTATGTTTCAGAACGACGCATTCACTTGTATTTTATTATACATCCACAGTCGATTCTATTGTCGACCTTATCGCTCAACGAAAAACCCAGATGAGTGTGCAGGGCAGAAAGGGACAACGATACGAACATGACGTTTCACTTTGGACCGAAAGTCATTTTGAACGTTTCCTATATTTAGTAATAATGTGGAAATTGTTATTGCCATTTTGCCAAAAGAAAATACCAATAAAGTGATCTGAAAAAATATTTTACTCCGCATATGAATAATTCAAAATGCTGGCCAAAAAT
>NW_022601009.1:0-1198 GCF_009176505.1 Sitodiplosis mosellana | reverse complement strand
TTTTTGTGACATCATTTCCAACGCTTCTGATTGCCTCTACTGTGTTAATTCGCGCATTCAACGTTAGCTCGCTCATTTTCGCACGATCTTCAGTTAAAATCAAAGAAGACGAGCTGAAGCCTTTTAAAAATGAATATAAAAAAAACATTGTTTACAATCAAAATGAAACCATAATATATAATTAACAATCGACTAAATGCACAAAATCAAAACCACTAAATGTACACAAACCTCTTTCTACGTCCATTTGTCCATGGCTAGCTGATAGCAGCGATTTCATGAAGTGATTAAAATGTGGATATTTATCACCATTTGACTGGAAAAACTGAGCCCAGAATGAATCTACGTCTCTGTCACTGTTGACCACATCAGCTTGTTTCATTGATTTTATTTCGACTTTAACCAATTTATATTCGTCACGCAATTTATTGTGATTCATATTGCCATCTTCCGCCAATGTTCCAATATTTTGTCCAAGATCAATGTGTCAGCGATATGCTCTTTCGATAGGTATGCCGGTGATAAAATTCGGAGCAGTTTAATATTTTCCCAATTAACTTTTTGGATGAGATATTGCGCGGCACTTAAATAATGCTGTTGATATAACTTTTTGAACGATCCTTCAATAGTTTCATCGTCTTCTTGGCGCTTAAGCTTATCGATTCGATTTTTGATGGCATTTGATAAAATGATTTTGCTCGGATCAAGTAAGTTTTCTGCGTTGAAAACCGTTTGAATATCAATGTCGATTTCGTACTGTTTGCAGATTTTGGTTGCTATCAATAAAAGTAAACTTTTCAAACTGTCAAACATTGTGTGAATTAATGTTCCAGTGCATTGGAATTTCACAAGAAAATCGTTGAACAAGGTGGCGCTCTCAATTATCAATAAGAGATTCAATTCAACGTCATTTGTTCCTGCTCCTCGTAAATATCCGGAAATGTTTCTGTAATGAATGCCCTTCGTTTCAGCTTTTTTCATGTTCATGAAATATGATCGTATTGCTGGCAGTAAATACAAAAACCGTTCTGCTGCCGCCAATAGCGTAAGCCACCGAATATCGACGTGTTTAATCAATAATTTGCATTCGATTTCTTTTTGTTTACACACATTTTCGAATTTTTCGCGCCGCGCTGGAAATCCGTCGAACCAGTTGAATGTCTGAATGATCAAGTCCGTCAATTTATCACCACAAGCC
>NW_022601008.1:0-9348 GCF_009176505.1 Sitodiplosis mosellana | reverse complement strand
GAGCATTCAGAAGTGCTTCGCCGGATTCAGAAGAAATTCAGATGAAAACGAAGCAATTCAGGAGCATTCAGAAGTGCTTCGCTGGATTCAGAAGAAATTCAGAAAAAAGAAGCAAAACTGTCCGATTCATCAATGCTTTTTAGAAGCAATTCAGTAGCAAAAATTTACACCCGGGATTCTAATTTAACAACGAGTATAGTAGTGTTCTAATATCTATTCCTTTTCTTTGACAATTTTAGCTTATTCTAGTAAGTGTCTCAGTAATCAATATTTGAGACAGTTTTTCTCGACATTAGGTGTTTGTTAATTCCACTTTGAGAATTTCGGTGTTTTTCATCGACATCTCATTTTTTATCTCAGCAGTGATGCCCAGCATGATGTAACTGCTGGACATTAAACGACACGTGTTTTGCCAATGAATTTTAGTATTTGACACAGCAAGAGACATTGCAAATATGACGTCATGTGGATATCCAAAATGTTATAATTTGATTAGGCCCATGTCATTTTGTCAGCAATTTTAAATTCGTCCTGTTTTCGTTCATTCAAATCCCATCCAAGACTCGAAGCTCATATCTGTTTCTTTGATCAATTCGGTCGATGTCGGCACTTTTCAGCGATTTATAGAGAGACAACTGGACGATCCACAGATGAAAACAAAAGGCTGAAATTGATTAGAGAATTGAATTAAAATTCGAAAATAGATTCTTAGAACTTTTTTTGAATTAAAATGAAGGATACCTGCGATGCAGAAACAAATAAAAACGATAACCATCAATCGCCTTCGATCTTCGAACGCCGTAAACCAAAACAGAGATGACAAAAAGGCCAATAGAAAGAATGAGATGAACGACACAACTAGTGATGGGACCATTAGCGCTGGTATTTGCTGTGGAAGAAAACGTTCTTGAGATAAGGTGAAAAATTATCTTAATTGAGGACACTAATTGTTCAAACGACTACGTTCAAACATTGAACTATTGAACCACGTTCCCTACCGAAAATAGTTCAATTTTTTTTTTGAATTCGTTCAATTTACAGAAAATTTTTCACTTCGAAGTTAACTTACGGTAAAAATGCCTATAAGCCACAGCACAGAAATGGGAATGCAAATGCCTGGACGGTTGTTTTTTTTCCGTTTTTCAAAGAAGCCAAAGAGAGAAAAAATTTAGATTGTCCAGTAAGTTATAAGTAGTAGAATTCTTTTCAGAGAGAGAGACAAACTCAGTCAGATTATGGAAAACAACAAAATTTTTCTTCAAAAAAAGAAAAAGCAAAATATAGACATTTTTTAACTTACAATGTGCCACAATTGTATATCCAGAAATTGATGCGTATTCATTCTTGTAAAATCCAAAACTAGGAAAAGTACAAAGCATTGAGTTGACTTTGGATTCGAAAAAGTGTACGAGCAAATGATGTTTATTCATTATTTTCTAGGCATTATTTCATTCAAATAATTTTTTTCACTGTTCAAATGCTTGAATTACATTTTAAAGCAAAAAAATGACTTTTTTTTTTACATCAAACCTTACATGGAGTCAACGGAGATGTTTCCATTACTTTTGAGAATCAGATAAATATGCGCGGAACGCCACAAAATGTCTATTACACCCAATAAAATGCCAGCCAATTTCAAATTGATGAAACAAAGACAGTATTTTACAGTTGGACATGACATTTCCACCTTAGAACCAGGTTTTCTTTAATAAGTTTTGCAAACTGTTCCAAAAAAAAGTAAAAATCCACGTTTAGTTTGGAAATAATTTTTTTTTCGATGTTTTGGCTTCAAATTTGGTTCAATTTCTTGATAACACTCAATTTTATTCGTTTTTATTTTATTTTGAGAATTCTTTATTACCAAAATTTTTTCTTAACCAAAAAAAAATTTAGGATATGATTCAACTTAATCAAGCTTACAATGAAACCAAGAAATTAGTTTTCAAACAAAAAATTAAAATAGTAACTGGGAGAATTCGTTAAAAGTACCGAATGAGTGAACTTTAGAAGATAGAATGAAAAAAGGCGGGAAAAACGATTCAACTCGGGCGATTTCTTGTGGTAGATTTCAAGCTAAAACTTTTAGCTTGATACAAAGCTGAAATTCATTCATTGATAACAATCACAACATAGCAAAAGCTTCACAGTATATAAAAGCGTAGAAGAGGGGAAAATCCCGATGGAAGTTGGAGAATTGGATGATACGAATAGAGAAACGGTTCCGAGCTTTGATTTGCTTTTGAATGTATGTGTGTGCAGTGCGCATACTATCGCCTCGCTCCATTCAGCTGATAGGAATTGTCAGAGTTATCTCTTGTATATTGCATTATAGCAACTTACATACACCCCACTGATAATTGCATACAAATTACGAAATAACAACAAAAACACTTTCTAATTCGTGCCAAATTACCATTGTATTCCAGAATTTCATTTTTATTTTTCTCAATTCCAAATGCGAACTTGTTGATATTATGAATCGCCGGTAATTTGTCACACTTTTTGTTAATCACTGCTTAGAGGTGGTATTTTTTTTTGTTCTGACTGTAATATGATACTTTCAATTGAAAGTTACTAATTTATCGATGTTTCAAAGAATTTCGCGTTTTTTTTTCTTCGGAAATTCTGAATGTTTTGAAAAACTGTGTAGGTAAATTTAGTCACTCGATTTCTTGTCGATGTTGAAATGTTTAGTATGCAAGAAATAACGACAGTGGATTTAATTCTGACAATTTTGTAAATAGATTGCAAAAATGTAGAAGATTGTTCATTTCAAAACACTGAATGAAGTTGAAGCACAGTATTTTATTTCAAGCTGAAAGCGAATTTCTTCATAGAAACGTCAAAATCGACAGCCATACCACCGCAACTTCCATTAAATCGAATCTTTACTCCTCCGAGTGTTGATTCAACACTGGTGAAAGTTGAATTAGTGCGCATGAAGGGGAATTTGTGATACATAATGGAGAACTTAGTTTCAGTTTAAGTTTCAGTTTCACCGAATTGAGTCATGTTTGGCTTTTTTCCATGAAGCTTTTCTACATCATTTTATCAATTTCTTAATCATAGAAATTAAAATAGGTTTTCGATCCATCTTTTGATGTACCAAATTTTTTTTTGTCAATTTATTTTTTAAAAAAAACTTGTCATTATTCGTTCACTGAAATATCAGTTTGTCAACTGCTTCGACCGTTGACTTGAAGTTTTCTTCAAATATAACTAACTCACTTAGAGTATTTTCTTATTTAATTGGAATATTTTCAACCCAATTCAACTTATTGATATTAATATTTAATAACAAATAAAAAGAATTACATTGGTAATCCCGAACTTTTCCGTACCGTTGGCCTGCGTTGTCCGTAGGTACTTTTGATTATTTTTTGTGAATTTTACCGACATCTATCGAAAGTTGATGAAAGCACAATGAATTTATATTTAAAAAGAACAACATTTTCGAAGAAATGTGTGTATAAAAACGAGTTCAACGCGCCGGCGACAGGCCTTTCTGATGTGCCTGTTCGAATTGCGTCCGCATGGCTTTTCTGAACACATACTGCGATGTAACTCTCTTCAGAGCTAAAAGACCGTTCTAAAAATGTTGGCGCGTGTACAAAATAAACTTGAGATCAAAGAAGCCAAAGATATTGAAAGATGCAAAATTTGCAATTTTACGTTCTTTTTTCATTTCAATCCACCAAAACTGAACAGCTGACATTGAAACATGTCGAAAAGTCGTGAAGAGTTTGCTGTGTCAATCAATTTGGAATCGAATGTAAAAGAAAAGAAACTAATAAATCCAAGTTAAAAACATCAACAATTAAACGACCAATTTGGATTCGTCATGTTAAAAGCTCATCTGGAATGGCAACGTTACTTAGTTCGTGATTGTTTCGATCCAGCTGATGAAGTGGGATACTTTCGTAAAACCATCAGGAACTCCTTTGGCACAGCTACAATGTAAAATAAAACCACAAATATTTAAATGCTAATAATCAAAACGAAACGACAACTTATGGATGCGCAAAGCAGTCTACTCCAACGAGTTTATTACTCCAGACCAGAGGACCACCGGAGTCACCCTTTGAAAAGAAAATCGTTGTTAAACCAGATGTCATTCGTATTTATCGTGCTAAAAACATTTTCTCACGTTGCACATCCCTTCGCCTTTTCCTTTAAATGTACAAAGAATGTCCTCCTTGACAAAATTCCATGCTTTCTTACATTCTGCATCGGAAAGAGCATTTACCTTGAGCTGTTGCAGATCCTCTGAATCGCCTGTCTAAAAGAATTTCATATTCTTTTAAGAATCCATGTTTTTTTTTTTAATTGGAGCACATTCACTCACTTCAGTTGTTCCCCAACCAGTAACCAATAGCTCAGTTCCAGGCGGTACCTCCTTAGTTTCCAACTCAATTGCTTTCACTTTATCATTGAATGTGATATTCCCTTGGACACGAATCAAACCAATGTCATTTCGAAATTTCGTGAATGATGGGTGTGAAATTGTTTCTTCCACATGAAGGACTTGACCACCCGAACTAATCTTGTTCGATCCAACTCTTATTCGCATTTCATTTATAATATTATAACTGTTTTAGATTTAGAAAAATTCGATTTTATTTAAGTATTGAGTGGTTTTAGGTGATTTTTTCTTTACCGAAGACAATGTGCAGCTGTAAGAACCCAACGAACGGATATAATTGTGCAACCGCAAATATTTTCATATTGTGTGTGAGAATATTCCATAAAAATAGAGCATTGGTATGGTGCTTGGCCATTAGAAGCGGGTTTTCCACCGAAAATCCGAGGAGAGTCAGCCACAAATCTTGGGGCAACCAACATATTTTCGAGAAATCCTTAAGATGACTCATCTACTTAGCATTAGAGTGTGATTGTGATGAATATTTGATGGTCTGAAGAAAATCATTTGATACAGGCGCAGTCACATACCTTTCGCACCGTCACCTAAGTCGCATGATATCGATTTCAGAATGAACAGAAAATTTACTAATTTCACCTTCATTTTAATAAATTTTTTGGAGTTAATCCGGTTATAGTAATGTAAATGACTTGACGAAATCTACTGAAAACTTACTCTCATTAATTTACAGTGTGTCAAGGCATCAAAAGCGGGTGAAAACTTAAAGAAAACAAAAAAATTATTAGATTTTTATCATTGATTCATTTTATTTGGACCATCAGCTCGGGCGCAAACAATTCAATATTTGATCCATTCGCCTTCTTGGTTGATTTATTCTTCTCTTCTTAGAAGCCAATTTTAAGTCATTTTTTGTGTGGAAAGCACCATATTTCCGCGAATAGGCATAGAAGCAACTTCAAATTTTGGGTGTATTTTCTTCAATGCCCTGGCCAATAATTGCTAAAAGGAATTCGAGCCATCTGATGGCTGTATCGGGCATTGTATTTTTTTCACATAGTCTTCGTCAATCAATGGATTGTATGGACTGCTTTGGTATTTCAGGATTTGGCCTTCCAATAATGATTATTTCAATATTTGGCCTTAATAAAATTTATTGATCATGTCCAGAAGAATCGATTTATAATGTTTGACACATTGGTTTAGGGTATAGGTTGATGAGGAAAACCGTCAGAACTCGAATTTTTTTTTCTTCAAAAAATCATAACCTCACTTCTTGTCCAGCCAAACAAAGTGTGTCCACTTAGCAATAGTAGAAATCACTCTAAAACATAGCTTAAGGTTTCACTAGCCAAACCAAAAAGAATTCTTGAAAAATTTCCATCGGTATACACATGTTGGACCCACTGTGGAGTGAGAAAATTGAAAAAAAAAAAATTAAAAAAATCTCCCAATTCACGATTTCAGTCCAAAAATAAACACTGTGAGTGGATGTCATTTCCCAAACTGGGTTTGCGTAACAGTCTATGGCCCCATCTGACAACACCAAAAAGATCCATTCAAAATTCAATTGTTTTCGCGGCAATTTGAACCTTTTTTGATGCCTTGACACACTGTATAGCAATGCTGCTTGAGTAAAATCAGAACGTATGGAATGGGCAAAACAAAACTACTATAAATCGATTTGGAATCGGTTGAATATGTCGAAATTTTCGGAGGTGCAAACAATTTATGAACGCTCATTAAAATTTGCTTCGGGCAATACTTCTTTGGTTCTTTTTTTTGCTGTGTTCAATCAATTGGATTTATAGAAATGGTAAATTAGCAGTTGATTTGTAATATTTTTTTTTAGTCTAGGCCAGTTTTTGTTCAGCTTTGTAGCTAAATACAAATGTTCAATACAAAAAGAAACGTTTATTCACAGTCATAGACAAAATTGAGTATATATGATCCAATAGTTGGATTTCATGTGAACATTTTGGTGTGTTTTTGAATATTTTTTAACAAATAAATGCACTAACCAGTACTAAATAATGTAAAATTTGCGCAAAAAAGATTTTCTATGGATAAAATCTAATTTACCAAAGAGATATCGTAACCAAAATAGCTTAACATACCACATAACCGACACCAATCGAATAAAGTTCAAGAGCTCAATTTACTACAGAAGCTTCTCTTGAACTTGTTTCTTTTTATTTCACAGTTTTATTCTTGAAATTCATTATTCAACATGAAATGCACGGACTTTTTTTTAAATTTAAATTTCGAGAGAAAAAATTGCGTGAATGCTTCATTTAAAATCGATCGTTTCGATGAACAAAGCCACGTTGAATTTGATCAATTTAACGACTTAATTGCAATTTTTATCAAGATTTGCTCTTAATTTATTAATAGCTATTGGATGAATTTTTTGTTAATCAACCGATACATCAAATAAAAGCCAAATAAATTCTCTTTCGAATAGAAATAAACATGTTGGGAATTTATGAAGTAATTTTGTAAAAATGGACATGCAAATCGGAAGATGGATAGTTTGTGTTACAAATTGGAGTGTTTACGATATGTTGTTCCATACTCACCAACGACATTCAAATATAAGGCCAAACGGATTTCTCGATTCGAGCAATTGAATGGGCTTATTATCTGTCAGAACCAACCTATTTCATCTAAGTTCTATGAGCCATTGCTTAGTTATGATAACAATACCACCACGATCAACTTGTACTATGACGTTCCATACTTCAATAAAACTGAAACATAATGTTAATTCGTCATCAGTTTGAAGTTGGTTCAATATGAGAGACCAAAATTTGAACTGATTGTGTTGAACTTTTCATAAAATCATTCAATTTGCATCGAAAAACAATGAATACATTTTTTCTTACATTCTGAAGAATTTTTCTTTATTCCAAACAGAAACAAAAATTTTCCGAATTGAATATTTTCTAACAAAAATTGTTTTCTTTTTCAAGTTTGAAAGCATCAAAAGTGTATTGCACAGGCGAAATGACAGCGTCAACACTAAATTCCAATCTGACATTTCAAATGTGTCCACAGAAGTGGGTTTGCACAAACAAATAAATGGCCTTTTCTTACGAAAAGAAATAATTTTGAGAAAGGTCGAACAATTTCAGTTTTATTTCAAAATTTTCATCGATTCAATAAAACACTGTCCTCCATGGACTCTCAATGAATTTCAATTCATGAATTACACTAAGAAAATCGAAATATCGTACTAAAACAACTTTCATTCAAATTTTCAACGATGAACTTGGTTCTTTTTATTTCACAGATTTATTCTCAGTATTAATTATACATTCAATAGATTGCAACAACGCATCTCTTATTCTGATTAAATGCTCATGCACAAAATAAGGCTAATTTGGCAAATAAATTCGATAAGGCGTATGGAAGAAGATATGAAACATACTCAATGCACAATGGGCACGGCAATTCAAATATTGGAAAATTAATTAATTATTAATTAATAATTAATTAATAATTAATTATTAATTATTAATTTTTTCTTTCAAATTGTATCATTCGTTTGCACGTCGAAAAGGCTTAATTACTTTGTTACATTCGTCTTCAATAAACTCGAATGGATACATTTACATTGATTAACAGCAAAATTAGATTTGAATAGCTGAAATCGCGTCGGTTTACTAGTTTATTGGGCGAAATTTGAAGCAATCTTTTCAATTCAAACAGATTTTATGTGGAAAAAAAAATCAAATATTAATTTTGGATTGATTCTCTTCAGTGTCAATTTACAGTTGAGCATAATAGTACTCGAATTCTATGGTATCATTCTTCTAAATTATTATGAAATTAAAGGATTTAAATTTATAAATCTGTCCATGCTGGTTAACTTGACAAAAAATTGGTCGCACGATAGAATTGATGATTAATTATTTTAATTGTTTCTAGATTTGTTTTGGAAGCATTGTTTCATCCCTCATTCGAAATAAATTAATTGATTTGTTATAAGAAATTATAAGTATAATTGTTCAAACAATTTCATTCTCGCCATTTTGAATAAATACATTTTCTTTAGGCATTGGTCGAAGACCAAAAAATACAAACAACCAAAAAGAAATTTCAATTTCTGCACACACAAAAAAATCAATACAATCTTATTTATCTCATTTTTATAACCCTTTTGGAAGGAAATGATTCTTTTCAGTTAACTATTTAACTGATTCTTTTCAGTTAACTTTCTTATTTGCCTTGCAATAAAATTAGTACGATATGCTAAGAAAAAATAAATCTCTTACACCTAATTCAATAAATATTTGCTATGTGACAACAATGTGATTTCAAATAGAAAATTTTCTACCATAAATATTTTGAAAAAAAAATAATTCACTGGGCATTTCTACAAACAATTTCTCTGGAAATAACAATGATATTGCTTCTGATATTTATTTTTATTCAAAAAATATATTAAATTTATTACATTTTTTGTAAAGATTGCTTAGGCGTGGGCAGGTAAATATGTGTTTTTTGGAATTGTTCATTGAACTTTGAAGTTTGAACTATGGACTTTTCTTATCGAAGAGAACAATTTTTCATTTCACAAAAAAATTAAAAGAAAAATCATAATTTTGAACTGGTTCCTGGTCAAAAGTGGAATTACATTTTTCTTCTTTTAGCTAAAAATGAAGAAAATTCAAAATAACAGACGTTCTTCATTTGTTCAAAAAGTATATACAGCTTCACTTTGCTTTTAGGCAAAAATACAAAAAAAAGTAATTTGTTGTTCAATTGAACAGCTTCTGAACAGAAGCAGCAAAAAAAAACACGTACAGACTCTACTCAGGCAATATTCATTCACCTTCTTGGCTTCTTTATTAAATAAATGGATTGTTTTTTTTATGCATTACGATAATGTCTTTTTCACTGTTCTTTTCGTCTCTCATTCAGATATTGAGCGTGGCTGAATGTTCATCTCAATGCCTGTTCTCAGT
>NW_022601007.1:0-9592 GCF_009176505.1 Sitodiplosis mosellana | reverse complement strand
AACAGAGCAATGGCAATCTGTATTTCATTGATGTTTGGAAGGTTGGGAAGTGTAGTTGGCGCTTCCATCAGCGCTATGCTACTGGACAAACATTGTGAGACTGCCTTCTATATATCTGGCACAAGTGTCCTAGGTAACTCTAGCAAATTGGCATTCAGTAGCCAATTAGTTCTTTTGCTCACTTCATTTTCGCTTTTGTTCGAAACGAAATTTACATGATCTAATATTTTTTTCTCTTCTTTTTCTCTAGCTGTGGGAGTGCTAACGTACTTTATCCCGAAAATTCATGAAAAGGTCGACAGTCGAAAATCAATCGTACAAAACGAACCACGTCTCAGTGTCATATCATTCAGATAGGCTGTGTTATTAGTAATTTAAATGCGATAAAAAGAAACTATGACACAAATTATACTATGAATACTATGGAGTCAAAATGCATGGAAACCCAATTCATTCTCAGCTATATTTTGTGTGTGCTGTGAACATTAAATTATGTTCAAAAGTATTAGAACATTTAGATGTATACCATAAGAAATTTTAGATATTAAGTATCAGAACTTCCACTGTGAGCCTATTTAAATGTATATTTACCATTTAGTAATAAATTTTAATTGATAATATTTTGTTTTGGATAGACTGCCAATAGACCCATTTTCACGATGATCTCCAACAAAATAAATAAATATCAATCTAGTTACTTCAACGTAATCCCAACCATGTTTTCCATCTAAATGTATTTCAAGGTTTTGACTTTTCCTTAATCGAACATGAACAGCTTTAATTTCTCTTCTTACGGTTGTGAAAGTTCAAATTCCGAGGTATTGATTCATAAACAAGCGAAATTTAATCATCATCCCGAGCTATATCTCGGAATGTCGCAAATGGCAACAGAAGATCCATGTAAATAATCATCTGCATGTCATTTTATGGTCGACTGAGGAAAATAAATCTGTTGGCGATAAGATTTTTTCTTGTTCCAAATGAATTACGATACATTCTAAAACGAGATTCTGCTAACGGATCGACGGTCTGTGCTTCATCTAGAAAATATTTTACTGAAGTTAGATTAACAACTCATAATATGATTTGAAACGTGATCGTAAAACTAAGATTCGTAACAGGCCGATAGTTCCAACAAATACTTGCGTAAATCCACAATTGAAATGTGGAAATGAAAATTTACGATCTATTTTTATAGAACGTATTTCAAACAGGAATTCTAAGAGTATGTAAATATACAATAAAAAATTTGTTAAAACTGCATGATAAACACTGATAATGTAGATTTACATAGATTCTTTGTACATTTTCTCCTTCATTTACCCAACCAAAAGCAAATAAAAAAATTCACCATAAACAATATTGATATGATTAAACAGAAGTAAGCGCTTACGGTTAGATAAATTGATGGGTAGTACAGGGCTGGAATTCTAAGTCATTCCACCAAAATCATTCGGAATTATTTTTTTCGTACATAAGACCATATTGGAGTGAAAGAGAGAGATTCCACTATTTTTCAGCGTTCCACCGGAATTATTTCTCACACATTCCACTCTTCCTTGAGTTATCGGAATAATTCCGGTGGAATGCTGAAAAATAGTGGAATCTCTCTCTTTCACTCCAATATGGTCTTATGTACGAAAAAAATATTTCCGAACGATTTTGGTGGAATGACTTAGAATTCCACCCCAGGTGACGAGAAAAAAAATGATGCGCGTCATGAATAGAAGAGCGTGAGCAGAGCTTTTTATGGTTTGTTTAGTAACGTGATGAAAATAAACAAGAACAAAATACAAATAGTATTACCGTCTAACAATTTTTAACACGCACTGTTTTTTTGGATCAGTTTGAATGTCAATGTTCTTCTATTTGCTCGATTACTATGTATACCAATTATTTTTTCAATTTTCAGCAAAATCGGATTACATTTGAAAAATTTCAACTTATTGCTGTTTTAGCAAGTCTTTAGAAAACGCACTAAACTTGATAACTTTCTTATTTGGACGTAACACGGACAAAGTAATGATGTAGAAATATTTGTTTTGGGATCCTCTATCATCGGGCATTCAAACACTCAATGTTTTAACATGTGTTGCACGGAATAATCTGTTGTGGTGCACGATTTGATTATTTGATATTTACATAAACGAAGTGCAATCAAAAATCAAACAGGCACGGAGAATCGGCTGTATTGCTTGCTACCGAAATGGAAAATCCTGTTCCTTGATCGATCTCTCCACCTCAATACAACGTGATACTTAATCGACGTGATTTCTGTGTGGACACCCACAATAAAATTCACTGTAACCAACTGTAACTTAACAGTGAATTGTCACAGTCACAGTGAGCATGCGAGCGGTTATAACGCATACATACATACATACACGTACACGCAGTAAGCTATTGAGCGTGCGTGTATGTATACGTTATACTCGTTCGTATGCTCACTGTGGCTGTGACAATTCACTGTTAAGTTATAGTGACTACTAAGTTAACAGCAAACTTCCTAGGGGGAATAGAAATGGAAAAATCCTGCATTCGAATGTATGCATACATTTAACACAGCGTTATATTGAAGTAATTACTACGACGGAAACGTTTGTTTTTTCTTCTTTGCCTTTGCTGCGACGTTTATTTAATTATCATTTTCCATTGTGATGTAGCGTGAACTTGTTTATCGGTAGAAAAAAAATTAATTATCGAATTTTATTTGTGTAACCTAGAATAGAAAATTCGCACAGGTATTCTATGAAGGCTTTTGTTGTTTTTGATAATCAACATTATTTCCTAGAGGAAAATTTTCATTTAGAAACACAGTACGACAGGTGTTTTTTTTTGTCCCTGCCGAGATATTTGGACGGCTGAAAAAGGGCCTCAAATCATGAAGAACTGCATCATTAATTTTTGAAAGTTGGTAAGGTTTTGTCGTTTTTCGATATTTTGCGTTTCCAGTATACAAGTCATTGTCAAATGAAATTGCATGCCATTTACTCCCATTATTAGTGGTTTTACGCATATGATTACTTCGACAAAAATGTTCAGCGGGCAATTCTACATGGAAATATACTTGCCAGATCCAAAAATTTCCAATGATTGTGTGAAATATGGTCAAAAATGTCCAAAACGCCACCATTTTTTTTCTCTCGAAAATATGGGGAGTCTTCTCAGTCGAAAACTCTTAAAAGTGACTTTTTGAGGTACCTCCCGAACAAAAGTGACATTTTTCATGGATTTTGCTATGAAATTATCGTGTTTAAATGCAAACGCTGAATTTAATATATTATCATTGAACTCGTAGGGATTCTCCAACTTGAGCTGAATCAAGATTTTTCATTGTCAATGACAGAAACGTTGGGATATATCCACATATTTATTTATAAATAAAAAGCACGATATTCAACGGTATGATATGATGATACGTCGTAATACTTTTTTTTATGTCGATATCAAAACGTATTTCCATGAAATATATGGATTGGATATGATGAACTTCTACCAGGAGACTTTGAAAGAATATACTCTTGTGAAATGTATACAATGCAGTTAATTTTAGTATTGATAACAACTCTACGGTATTTATAAGTTACGTACTTTGAATTTACTTTTCGAAATTTCATTTGGTGATTTTACTTACCTATCTCTGACCATCCGCCATATCAAGTGCACGTATCCATGATTTACTATACATTCATCTACGCATATCGTAAACGATCGATTCTACATAGGATGTTGAATCATTGCTGGTGAGAAAATTATTACACGTAGACCCTACGTCGCAGAGAGTGTCTATTATGTGTCTCGTTTAAGGTAGACTATTGGTTATCAGGGGTAAGTGTAACAGTATGCACAACGATTCGCCGCTAAATTGTTGTCATTCCAGATCAGTGTTAATGCACATGTTTGTAGAATTACGTTTCAAACGTTATTTTATTGTTGCCAAATCCAAATCTCGATTGTCTAGTATTTGCATTTGGATTAAATCGTCATGTTGATGGATTGCCAAGCGTAACATGACGACGATCATTTATCACCATACTGTTATTGTATTATGATGCGTCCTGGCGTTTGATCTATTAATGCAGAAATAACAACCGCTGAAATGAAGTGAATTACGCACCAAAATGCGAAACTAGGAGAACAAAACGACAACACATCGCTCAAGGTTAGAGACAATGAGGCGTTTGTATTTTTTCACGGTTCAGTGAAAACAGATGAAAGTGAAACTCGTTTTCTCGTTTGAAATTTGCTATCCACGATAAACCCGTGTTGTACAACTTGTAATATACACAACAAAAAGCAAAATGTACGATGAAAAGACGCTCGTGTTCGGTATGCTATTTTTACAATCCAAGATTGATTAACCTCATGTGATTACTATCGCACCGCAGTCTAATTGTTCCAAATGAGGTGTAAATACACTAATCGGTCTGAAGATTATTTTATTTCAAATGCTCAAATGGATGTCAACATATAATATTTCAGCGCTTAAAACGAATCGATTTTTGATTCGAACAAAAAATCGTCAACCGGTCTTCAAAACTATCGACGTCACATAGCATCTGCCGCATGCATAAAATACGATCAATATTTTTTTGTGCAATATAATCCAAATTGATTTTCGATTATAAAACGCAATCTCATGCCTCGTTTAAATTAACTTATGCAAATCGAATGGAGCGAAAGAATCACTGAACCGAACTCTAATCGAATTTGATTTAAAATATTTTGTGTCCATGAAAACAAATAGAATATGAAAAAATTAATTATTTTTTCTATCACTCAAATTAGGTGCGTGCGCGCAAATTCGCTTGTTGGCTATTTGACTGACTGGTTCGTTGTTGTGTGTTCGTTCGTCGCACGCTTTGACACTCCAACTAATCGGATACAACGTAAAATAAACAGGCATCTCATCTCCGCGCAACGCAGAGCATTTTTTGTGGATTTTTCAAACGATGGCATTTTTTGTTTTCTTCCCCTTCTCTCTGGTTTTTTTTTATCACCCAGAAAAATCTAAACATTTGCATTATGGTCTTATCAATAACTGGAAGAGGTGTAATCAGTTTATGATATAGACATTGCCACATTCGCAGCATTTTCGGCGCATATTTATACGCACGGCGAACACTTTATTCCAACATTTCACATCTTCCGTTCAGCCGATATATACCTTTTCACATTCAGCGGCGTCGTTTGAATTCGTCAAAAACAGTTTAACCGATTTTTTTCCCTAAATAATAATAATCGCAATCTTGTTGCTCCGAAACAGTTTAAAATAACAATCGTTTAATATGTGCCAAACTACAGACGAACATGAAGTGGAAAATGGTGCGAAATGTTTATTTTTTACATTTTGGATTAAAACGGAGAATTTCTCTATGGGAGAAAAAAAATATTTGGATTAGAAAAAAGAAACAAAATTCAAATAAAAGGAAAATGGACAAAATCATTATTAAATAGAAATTTTTCATTCGAAAGGCCGCAGAGACTCAGATATTCGACCGAAAATTCGAAATGATTTACCTCAGAGGAAAAAAGGATATTATATGGATGAAGCCATTTCCAAAACCAGTAAGTCATTTGATTCTTGAAATATTAGTGAACAGTGAACTGAATAAAATGACAAATGAAAAACGAAACAGAATTACAACAAAAAAAAAACGATGTAAAAAATATGAACTTTATTTTTAAAATAACAAGGAAAATGAACAGAAATGATATAATTGTCGAAAAACAACAGTGTTCAATCAGAAATATTTTTTTTCTCAAAAACTGCAATGATTTATTCATATGTATATAAAAAATTTACTATCGTAAACCATCCAAATTGTAACATAGTCTAAATTGTAAAAATTACACAAATAGACTAATTTTCTGCAAAACTTTGAAGGGTAACTGTTGTTTTTTATATCATATTTGAAAAGAATACGAAAAAAAACTTCCCATATTAATATATGACTTATTTGTATTTTTTTTTAGAAAATTGGTTTATTTTGAGACTATGTTACGATTTGAACTATGTTACAATTTGGATGGTTTACGATATATAAAAAAATAATGAAAAATCGTTCTATTAAAATTAGAGTTCGGTTTCTTCAACTACGTCATAATTTTTCTGAGTGGCATGATATTGAATGCAGTGATGTTGGAAACATGTGGTATGGCCTTTGTGATTCCCGTTTCACAATGTGATTTGAAATTGAGTACGAGTGAAAAAGGGATTTTGGGCGCCGTTTCATTCTTTGGAATAATTTGCTCATCACATTTGTGGGGCTACCTAGCAGATACCAAAGGCCGTCGCTGCGTTATTCAACCGACTCTTTTCGTAGCATTTCTTTTGTCTGTCGCTGCTTCATTCGTTCAAAATTTCTATCTTTTCGCCACATTACGATTTCTCAATGGATTTTTGTAAGTTGCTATTTGCATATTTAATAAATTAAAGTATGTAATTTACGAGTATTGAAATCAATGATCAACAAGTGTCGATCGTGCGAATCAATCATAAAGTCTATGTGTATCACTAGACTATAATGGAAATGAATTCATTTGGTTTATCATAAAATAGCATCTCCGGTTCATCGGCTACGATTTATGCATATTTGGGTGAATTCCATAACAACGCACAACGAGGTCGTGCCATAATGGGATCAGCATTAATCTACGGTGTTTCGTGCCTGTTGTTGCCATTGCTCGCGTGGTTCGTCATTAATCAAGACTGGCAGTTTTACGTACCTTTCATTGATATCACATACAAACCGTGGCGTTTCTTCCTTGTTGTCTGTAGTATTCCTGGATTCCTTTCGTCGTTGATCCTATTATTTTTGCCAGAGAGTCCGAAATTCGTTCTCGGTCAAGGTAAACAAATGGAAGCTCATAAAATTTTGCAAAAAATGAACCGATGGAATAACGGCAAGAAAAACGAACTCGAATTATTTGAAATTTATGAAGAGACTGAGTCAATCGAAAATCGACGTCGTATTCTGGAAAACAAAAACAGTCGATTCCCATTGCTGAAATCAGTTTGGATTCAAACAGCTCCTTTGTTCAAACCTCCTCATTTGTCATCGACTCTTTTGATTTGCACTATTCAATTCGGAATTTATGCTACGAGCAACGGATTTTACATGTTCTTCGCCGAAATCTTGAACAAAATGGCATCGAATTTGGACAGTTTTACTGAACAACGTATGGCCATGTGCGATATTATCAACATGAAACCGGCTAATATGAGCGCAATCCTACTCGACGAATATGACGATGGAGAATGCATAACAAAACTCGAGTTGGCAACGTTAGAGCAAGGAATCGTTTTGGAAGTTTTGTTTGCCGTAGGCTTTATGGTCATCGGACTGATCATTAATAAAGTTGGCAAATTCCCCATTTTATGTGAGTATGATGATCATATTGTAATCAAATTATTACGAGCTTAAGTGAATATTAAACAAAAAATGTTTTCGTTTGCCCCGGAAATAGTTTTCATTTTGATAGTTAGTGGATCGAGTGGCATTGCTTGTATGCTAACTAATATACCAGTGGTTCAGGTGTACTTACTTATTACATTGATGTGTTCAGGCATCGCAGTGAATATTGTCAATTCGGCGACCGTTGAACTGTATCCAACCGCTTTGAGGTGAATTACTATTATTCGATTATAATAGTTCAATGATTATTGGAAGGAATTATGAACTTTTTTTAATCAATTCAACATTTTTTCCCGCCAACAGAGCAATGGCAATCTGTATTTCATTGATGTTTGGAAGGTTGGGAAGTGTAGTTGGCGCTTCCATCAGCGCTATGCTACTGGACAAACATTGTGAGACTGCCTTCTATATATCTGGCACAAGTGTCCTAGGTAACTCTAGCAAATTGGCATTCAGTAGCCAATTAGTTCTTTTGCTCACTTCATTTTCGCTTTTGTTCGAAACGAAATTTACATGATCTAATATTTTTTTCTCTTCTTTTTCTCTAGCTGTGGGAGTGCTAACGTACTTTATCCCGAAAATTCATGAAAAGGTCGACAGTCGAAAATCAATCGTACAAAACGAACCACGTCTCAGTGTCATATCATTCAGATAGGCTGTGTTATTAGTAATTTAAATGCGATAAAAAGAAACTATGACACAAATTATACTATGAATACTATGGAGTCAAAATGCATGGAAACCCAATTCATTCTCAGCTATATTTTGTGTGTGCTGTGAACATTAAATTATGTTCAAAAGTATTAGAACATTTAGATGTATACCATAAGAAATTTTAGATATTAAGTATCAGAACTTCCACTGTGAGCCTATTTAAATGTATATTTACCATTTAGTAATAAATTTTAATTGATAATATTTTGTTTTGGATAGACTGCCAATAGACCCATTTTCACGATGATCTCCAACAAAATAAATAAATATCAATCTAGTTACTTCAACGTAATCCCAACCATGTTTTCCATCTAAATGTATTTCAAGGTTTTGACTTTTCCTTAATCGAACATGAACAGCTTTAATTTCTCTTCTTACGGTTGTGAAAGTTCAAATTCCGAGGTATTGATTCATAAACAAGCGAAATTTAATCATCATCCCGAGCTATATCTCGGAATGTCGCAAATGGCAACAGAAGATCCATGTAAATAATCATCTGCATGTCATTTTATGGTCGACTGAGGAAAATAAATCTGTTGGCGATAAGATTTTTTCTTGTTCCAAATGAATTACGATACATTCTAAAACGAGATTCTGCTAACGGATCGACGGTCTGTGCTTCATCTAGAAAATATTTTACTGAAGTTAGATTAACAACTCATAATATGATTTGAAACGTGATCGTAAAACTAAGATTCGTAACAGGCCGATAGTTCCAACAAATACTTGCGTAAATCCACAATTGAAATGTGGAAATGAAAATTTACGATCTATTTTTATAGAACGTATTTCAAACAGGAATTCTAAGAGTATGTAAATATACAATAAAAAATTTGTTAAAACTGCATGATAAACACTGATAATGTAGATTTACATAGATTCTTTGTACATTTTCTCCTTCATTTACCCAACCAAAAGCAAATAAAAAAATTCACCATAAACAATATTGATATGATTAAACAGAAGTAAGCGCTTACGGTTAGATAAATTGATGGGTAGTACAGGGCTGGAATTCTAAGTCATTCCACCAAAATCATTCGGAATTATTTTTTTCGTACATAAGACCATATTGGAGTGAAAGAGAGAGATTCCACTATTTTTCAGCGTTCCACCGGAATTATTTCTCACACATTCCACTCTTCCTTGAGTTATCGGAATAATTCCGGTGGAATGCTGAAAAATAGTGGAATCTCTCTCTTTCACTCCAATATGGTCTTATGTACGAAAAAAATATTTCCGAACGATTTTGGTGGAATGACTTAGAATTCCACCCCAGGTGACGAGAAAAAAAATGATGCGCGTCATGAATAGAAGAGCGTGAGCAGAGCTTTTTATGGTTTGTTTAGTAACGTGATGAAAATAAACAAGAACAAAATACAAATAGTATTACCGTCTAACAATTTTTAACACGCACTGTTTTTTTGGATCAGTTTGAATGTCAATGTTCTTCTATTTGCTCG
>NW_022601006.1:5476-11376 GCF_009176505.1 Sitodiplosis mosellana | reverse complement strand
GCAAAAATCATGTTAAATATTTCCGGAATTGGCCTGAATTTATAAGACCAGATTATAAACTTAACGAATTGATAGAAAATAGTTCGGTGTTTATCATTTATAACACGAAAAAACCGAAAATATAAATTTTTTCTAAGTGGCCGAAAACTTTTTTTGCACTCTGTAGTTCAAATTTTATTTTATTTTTATTTTTATTTTATTAAACAACGCCAAGCTCTGGCTGAATATAATGTTAGTTTTGTTAGAGGTTTGGCCGGAAAATTGCACTCTTTTTATAAATAATGAACAATGGTAGCAGTAACTTTCGATAACTTTCAGTTCTCGCCTCATTAAAAACCTGGCTCTTTTCGTAAATTATGAGGTAATCACAATAGTAGGAACATGAAAACGAAAGCAGACATACAACCAAGATGGAAATGCTCATAGTAGTCTATAGTAAACGGTCCAGGATAACCTTTGGTAGACGTTTCCAAAGGGACAAAGGCTATGTGAAGCGTTAACTGTTACGCGTTAAATTTAAGACTTTGAGACTGCAAAAGTCGTCACTCAATTTATCCGATAAATTGATGAGAAGTTTTACGTCGGTTAAGGCAGATCCATGTTGATTGCAGAGTGCATTGAGTTGACATGGATCATGATTTGAAACGTAACTAGATCATTTGATGCTAAATAATAAATAATTCAAAATTGACTTCATAGATAAGAATATTAACTCGCCAACTCGTGGATGGCTACAACAAAGCACAGAATCAAAATAAAAATTTACAATAAATAAGTGTAAACATCGCAGATAAGTATCATCGTTTCAATACACATTGTGATGCTTCACTAATTGATTTCAATGTTAGTACTGACACTGTTAAACAGAGGGTAACTGAATTTTTTAAAAGAAGTAGAGTGTGGAGAAAATAAAAGAAATATTGTAAATATATTGTTAGCCATACAACATTGCAGTACTCAAGATGAGACTGAACCAGTGCGTAGTATAGTGTTTTGAGCGTTTGAACGTCGGTTATGTCGTAGCAAAATCTTTTTTGCTTTCATTCATGTAATTCATCTGTAAGAGATTCTTTGTTACACATGAATGAATCCCTGCGCAAACTACGCTAAGATTTGCGAACTTTCAGATTTAACTTCACCACCATTTGCTTTCACTTCTATATTCGATAATAATTTTTTTTGTTCATATTTATATTTATATAGCCTGGGTATACAGCACTTTTCAATTTAATACCAATTTTATTGTTGATCATACTATCCGGCATGTCATCATTCTTCATATCAGATCCAATTTATAGTCTAACGCCCAGTGCGTAAGTATCTTTTTTTACATAGCCAAGTTATATACAATTTATACTACATGAATCAAAAATTTTATTTCGTGACAGGAAATATGCGATTGAAAGACGAACTGTTGCAACCAATATACCGTATTTTGTCACGGAAAATTTTCATGAATATCAAGGTTCGCTGGGAAGACTTGAAGCAGCTGTTGAGGATGAATATAAAACAAACTTACGCTACGCATGCAATCGCGAAAGAAATTATAGTTGAGTTTATTGAAAAAAAATTCATTAGTTTTGATCAGGAATCTGTGTTGTTTTCTCTTATTATATTGAAATTTCCCTTTATCAATTGCAGAGGAGTCAATGTTGATGAAAGCCCGAAATTTTGGCAGCAAAGACTTGTACAGAAAAGCACAACTAATTGAGACGCCATCGTGTCGGAGTTTTGAAGATTTTAAGCAAAATGGACGTTTTTAACGTCTTTTTCTCCAAAATATTTATTAGGTTTTCATTGTTGTTCAGTGATGAGACACAAAAGGAAAAAATAAAAAAAAATATATATAAGATAAGTTTAAATGTAGTTTTCAAATGATCCAATCTTTACCCATTTGTCTATTTGTCAAATAAATAGAATAAATTATTCATCTCTATATTTACATTGCTACGCAGAGATTACTATGGGATATTTTTATTCATATGGGATAAAAATATCGCATCAAAATAACAGATATTTTTCACGCGTTGTGTTCAACGTTCAACGCGTTCAATGTTCAGAGTCCAAAAATATCTAATATTTTTCGCGCGTTGTGTTCAGCGAAACGCATTAATACACAATAGCGATTCTGCACACACAGAGACGCTATTTCTTCGTTATACTCTTCACACTTACGATGAGCTGCGCGGAGCGTGCATGCACATGTTTCGCTCACTTCTTTCTTTGAACACTCTTCGTGTGTCAACACAATGTCTGTGTGTGTATCGCTTGTGCCGTCATTTGTAAACGATATTATAGTAAACAATTTCTATCCCATATGAATAAAAATATCTCATAGTAATCTCTGTTGCTACGTTTGAGTGAATGATAGCTCGTTTTCGTTACATTCACTTCCAACATAACCATTAACAAAGGGTAAGCCTGTTGGAACACAATTCTGATATGCTACATATTTTTCTTGAAAGAAATTCACTAATGTGACTTCTTCAACTAGAATGCGCTCATAGAAGAATCTATAAACTATGTAACTATAAACTATCGAGCAAATAGGATTAGCCAGAATTATTTGTGTGCCAATTGACCACCAAAACCAGCCCGCATATGATGGGTGCCGACACAGTCTATAGACTCCGTGTGTGACCAGTACATGGTCTTCACTTTTTTGGTATTGAACTATGTGATTAAAACTTTTGCTCGCTGTGACGATTGCAAGTTTCCGCAGGATTTCACCAGACACACACATCACAACTCCAACCAGAAGAATCGATGTATTTCCCTTTAACCCTGGCCACATGTACACCTCGATTAAAAATTCTAACCACGATGTTGTTGCTGCCACTAAATGTGTGTAAATAGAAAAAAAGAGAATAATAGATTATGTCCCATGTTTATTGGTGATTCATTTGATTGGTGACTCACCAAGATATGCGATAGAGTGGTTCAACATAAATGTGTCTGTGCTTAGAGTTTGTGGATTGGCCCATGAGATTGTGATATATTCGCTGTGAAAAAATAATTTATTAGAAAGGACAATGCCTTATTAGCTAATTCAGCACCCATATACATTGGGTTTGAAACAAACACGTTGCTTTTATTAATATAAAATAGTGATATTATGTTATACACTACCTGAAGTGAAAAGTTGACATGAATAGAAAATATACACCCAATCGTTTCCATGCAATCGGAGAAAAATATATTGAGATAACCGACAATCCAAAACACACACCGAGAGCCGTAGCTCTTTTTACTACCTAAAATACAAAAAAAAACATTCAAAATATATAAATTGGAAAACATACTTCAAAAGGATAGGAAGAAGTACCGCAAAATCATTTGTGCTCGTAACGAAAAAAGTTATCAAGCAGAAGAGCGCATATGTCCCGATTGGTCCGATAAATACTAATCCGAAATTGCGAAATGTATTCAGCTCCAGAGAAAAGAAGCTCACCGCCAAAAGTGATGTGAAGACAGTTGTTATTATGCCGCTAATAAAAGCAGCCAAACTCACTTTTCCTTCGTGACACCACATTCCAAGAGAATTCTAACTTTTTTTCGCGATTTTAGCCAATGATGATTTTCTCACTTGTTCATAACAATTAGTTCTTTCCCACGTTGAAGACAAATGTAAACTGTCAGATTTTGTGCGTGACATTTTTTGACATTTAGACACGTCATGCACATCCAACTCACGGGCGATATCTCTCTCAATTGCGTTTTTGTTCGTGAAAGAAGTTTCTTGAAACTTACAGATTAAATTTAACAGTGCCAAGCGTGCCGTGCCGGTGATTATTCATTGATTGAATTTAACGTTATACACAGTTGCGTACATATATATTTAATATTTTCAAATCAAATGGTATGTTGAAATATTTCAAGTTAAAGTTATCTTTTTTTCCATAAAATTATCAATATAGCCAACGCTACAGATTTGAAAATATATTCTTGAACAGTTTTAAAAAGCTTTTTTAAACAAATATGTTCTGAAACAAATGAAATAAAAATGTTATTCCCGAAAAATCGGAATACAACACTGTTATACATGTTTTTGGATTTTGAGGTTAGGTCATCTAGGTTTAAATGATCTATTTGACCTCGATGAATTTTCCTCTAATAATGATTGGTATTTTCTTTCTTTTTTTCCACAAAGGCTGGTGTAATCAAGCGTGTTATTCCATTGTTGGATCGCATTTTGATTCAACGCGCCGAAGCATTGACTCAATCCAAAGGCGGTATTGTCATTCCAGAATCAGCACAATCGAAAGTCTCACAAGGAACGGTCGTGGCCGTTGGATCTGGTGGCCGCAACAAAAACGGTGATCTTATTCCAATCTCATTGAATGTTGGAGATAAAGTTCTACTCCCAGAATTTGGCGGCACCAAGGTCAATTTGGATGATGGAAAGGAATATCACTTGTTCCGCGAAAGCGACATACTCGCTAAATTGGAGCAATGAACACCACGTGGAACGTAGTTTATGCGCATTTTAGCAACTAGAAAATAATAATTCTTTGTTGAACTATCATACGAATTAAAACTATCATTTAATCAGACAAATCTGCGTTTATTTTTTTTTTTTTAATAGGTAGGAAACAAAACAAGGCTAGACCATGTCTGCCAGCTTTTGAGCACGTTCGAATAGAATTTTCTCGACAGCTTTTGGTGGAGGCATTTCGGTTGCGAATAAAATCTTCGAGTTCCATCAAAATAATGTAAATGTATGTATCCAGTTTTAATTAATAAATTACCCGCCCATTTCGAATTGCTTCATCAATATCATTCTTTGTGGCTTTTGGTCGTGTCCCACCATCCTCTTTTATTTTGAGAAAGAAGTTTTATCTCAATGAATAACAACGCTGGCATAATGTAAATGCAAGTAAACTCAACTCACCGATTCAAACAGTCTCGCTTTTTCTTCAGATTGGGCAACGACAAATCTTCGACATTTTCGCTTCTTCATCGTAAACCGTAGTATTGAATGACTGAAGAGAAGAATTACAAAACGTCTGGACATTAATCCAAATCGTACTTTTTTGCACAAATTATCGAATAGAAATAAATTTAGTTCAGGCATTGGCTTCAAAATAGTATCAAGTGCCCCAATATTTGCTTGAGATTTGAAATAGAAATCAATTCAATTGTTCAATTAAATAACAGATATTGACACTGTATTTCGATGATGAAGTTTCATTTGATTAACCTTTGTATTCAGTTTTGGATTTTTCTTGGTTTTTGACGTGCGCGAGCGCTTTTGTACAGATGTCACCTCTTTGTTAGTGGACGTATAGCAAGCAAACTATGTCTTAATTTATCTAAATTCAATGCTCTTTATGATAAAACTTTGAAACTGGCAAAAACTATTCTCTATTTTGTGTATATTTAGCCCGGTATTTAGTGAAGTAGACTAGTTTTATTGTTCACTCCTCATATTTAGGGTCAATAAAATTCTAACTTCTGCACCGATCCTAATAATTTATAGCGCGTTTGAATGGTAATTTATTACACTATTCAGAGGCAATTTATTTTTGGTGATAGCTATTCTACAAAAAAAAGTTATAGCCTTAAATGTGCTCAGAGAACAGTGGCTTTCCAAAAAATCTTTCAAAAAAACCAAAATGCACTAAATCATACCGTAACCCAATGAAACGAAATATGGTTTTGAGATCACGAGAGCGTCTTCTTCAACGTGGTATTCTTCGTTTTGCTCAAAAACTTTTTTTCAACTTTATTTATTGGTTTAAATATATATTGACAATTTTGTCAGGAAAGACAGCCAATGACTTTTTTTGCTTCGGGCTGGGTTTTCATAGGAAAATGGATTTATTTTTTCACTTTTTTTTGGGAATTAAGAAAAAAAATGGTCGAAAAGAGCATACCTAGAGTTTCATCAAAAAATAATT
>NW_022601006.1:0-5466 GCF_009176505.1 Sitodiplosis mosellana | reverse complement strand
GTGTCGTTCATGGGTACATGAATAAACAGTGCTTGATCATCCAACGTGGTTGAAGATGGGTTTGAATCCGAGTAAACGAAGACGTGTGTTTTGGTTCGTTCTCATTGCGATTAATTCTTCCGAGCTGAATGGCTTTTGTATAGTTGACTGGTGAAGCACCTTGTGTGTAACGTTCACTTCGTCATCTTCTTGGTTGTCTTGACGTTAGCATAATAGGACCGTTTGCCAACGACTATTCGGTGTTTTCGCCGAACATTTTAACCGCGTTTGGCTTCTTTGCGTTGCGTATTAAACTGTATACATCACATCACGACGAAAAACCTTCAGACATTTATTTATTTATCTCTACTAAATTACAAATTCATAACTATTAACAGGGACTTGTAGATTAGACGTAAAAGTTTTCTTCAATGTATCACCTCTTGATAAATTGAATGATGACTTTTGCAGTCATTAGGGCTGTCACTACAGTGTTAACGCTTCAGTTAGTCTTTCATTTTTAACACCTTTAAGTTAGGCTATATTGGACCGTTTACATCTCGGCCACCTATGAATTTCCATGTATTGGTTAGGTTATCTTGTGTCAATGCTTTTTAGACCAAATTGTCATACCAATCGAGAGAGACTATTATAACTATTTATTGTATAAAATTACCATATATTGTACAAACACCAAAAGATCAGGTTTTTCATGACTCTTGGAGTCATTTTCCTCCTAAATAAATTTATTTACACCGCCAAAAACTGGCTGAATATTCGGTTTTGCAGGAAAATGACTCCAAGAGTCATGAAAAACCTGATCTTTTGTTTTTATACAATTTAGTTCGGTTTGATTTTTACGTACATTGAAAATGGTAACTATATTCCATTATAAATAAATCAACTAAATACCAGTACTCCCAGCCCTGGGAAAAGTAATGCATTAGAGGGTTAAAATAGACATATTTCTGACAAAAGTGTATTTTTTCCGAGAATAATTGCCTTACAAAAGTAGTGATATCAGATGAAAAACCTCTAGACGAGGTTAAAATGGAGTGACGCTCCTGGGCGTGGATTTACCACTCAAAATGACTGATATCATTTTGAGTGACGCTAGGACGCTGTATTATTACTGGACACGAAGTTCAAAAGTGTTTTTCACATTCACTATTGTGAAAATTTATTTACATTAAGGAAAAATATCGCGTCACGACTTTTGGACGGCAAAACTTGAAGACTAAATTCAAAAGTCGTGAGGCAAGATATTTTTCCTTATTGTAAATATTTTTTTTTTTATTATTATTTTTCTGCACCATACAGCGTTTCTTCGCCAGAGGTGGTTTATTTGATATAAACATTCTTTTATATTTATTTATTCATTTATTTATTTAACACCGCCAAAAACTGGCTGAATATTTTGGTTTGCAGGAAAACGACTCCAAGAGTCGTGAAAAACCTGATCTTTTTCTGTTTGTACAATATATGGTAATTTTATACAATAAGTAGTTGTAAGTAATAGTCTTTTTCTATTGGTATAACAACTTGGTCTAAAAAGCATTGACACAAGATAACCTAACCAATACATGGAAATGCATAGGTAGCCGAGATGTAAACGGTCCAATATAGCCTAACTTAAACGTGTAAAAAATGAAAGACTAACTGAAGCGTTAACACTGTAGTGACGGCCCTAATGACTGCAAAAGTCATCATTCAATTTATCAAGAGGTGATACATTGAAGAAAAGTTTTACGTCTAATCTGACAAGTCCCTGTTGGTAGTTATGAATTTGTAATTTAGTAGAGACCGAAAGACATAAATTTACAATACTTGCAAATACATTAACATAAACGGTAGTTTCCATTATAAATTAATGGCAGGTCAAAAGTTAATCACCCACGCAATGGATGGCTATATCACAGTTAATGTTGCTTATACATTTACATTTTATTACATTAATTGAATTGCTATATTTGCATAAAATTTATTACTCTCTCCATAATCTATTTCTTTTAAAATATTCATTTATTCTCTGTTTAACAGTATTTGTACTCGTGTTAAAATCAATTAAATAAGTATCACAGACTGGAGTAGGAACATTATAATAATTCTTATTTTCTTTATGAGTTAAAGGTGGCCTAATTGGCACAAACTTGTCATAAAATTCATTGTATGTAGACAGCATATGATTGACTGGTTCGAATCTAGAGTGATCACGGTGTCGTACTGGTAGAGATGGGAATGCTGTGTCTCTCGTCCAATGCCGTGGTGTTCTAATATTGATTTCGTTCATAATGTGTCTCGATGATGTAAGCCCGCATAACACATTATGTACCATTGTGCTTTGAGCTATCTTTCTTCGTTCCGCAAGCGTAATCATTTGCAATTCCAGCAATCGACATTCGTATGGTGGCAACTTAAATCCATGCGACCATTTCATTTTACGCAGTGCAAATAGTAAAAATTGCTTTTGGACGGATTCAACTCGAGCAATCTTCTCAGCGGTGTATGGGCTCCAAATCTGTGAGAGGTACATGTCATCAGCACCGCCCGGAAATAGTGCTGGTAAACCATAACATGTAAAAAATTGTGCTCGAATAGTGCTGTCGATTGCAATTGGTCCCATGAATAGTGCTGTTCGGAGACGCTAGCACTATTCGTTTAAAGTTGAAAAATCGATTTTTTGGTACTTTTGTATGGGAGGTATGTGAAATTTTAATTTTTTCTACACAAATTATACGTCAAAAAATAGTGCTGGAATAGTGCTGGCGAATGGCGTTTTCAGATTGTAAAAATGTTGACTGGTGGCCGAGCAATATTCGTCGAAAAATCGATTTTTCGATACTTTTGTATGGGAGGTATGTGAAATATTGATTTTTTCTATACAAATGATACCTCAAAAAATAGTGCTGGAATAGTGCTGGCAAATGGCGTTTTCAGGTCGGCCACACATGCGGACCCGGGTCCGTTGCGTTACTACAAACGCTGGAATCCATTCAAAGAGGCAAGATCGCTTTATTCGTATCTAAATACATGGGAGAGATTTGACCAAGACATTCTCTAGACGGTCCAGCTTAAAGCTGTCATTAACTTATTGAAAGTGAACATTATCGTAGTGAACACAATGTCACACACACATACACACACACACACACACACACACACACACACAAGCATCGGAAGTGCCCGTGTACTTTGACAGTTTGATGCTGTCCTCGCTTAGAGGGCCGATGCCGTTTTTGACTCACCAATAGCGAGCTTAAAAGAGGAAACCCAACTCTACGGTTTCTTGACAGTTCCTATATAAAATAGCCCATGGGCTATTCCGCAGAAGCGGCAACTGGTGCTAGCAGTGAACTACTCTTTCACTCTTGTTTTGAATAATTTGACATTGATTTTGACATTTTCTTTGTAGTACACATGCTACAGCGATAAGAAAGCCAACACCAGTTGGCGACAGCGATAAGAAACCGTACCGTTGAGGAAACCAAGAAAGACAGTGTAGTCGTCATCTCCATCAATGCTAATCAAACTAACTCCGTTCAAAAAATGTGTCAAAGTCCGTAATACCGTATATGTGCGTGTATACGTGTGTAGGTATTGCCCAATGTTGCATACGGTAACACAGAGGTTGCTGCATTTACGCTAGTGTATTACAAATACACCTACGTTATAATGTGTAATACGTTAGTCGCTACATTCAACTCACGCACACATAAAAGTTGGTAACTTCTGAGAAATTTGATTTTATTTTATTAGATTTCTATTTGATTTATCTGAAAAAGCAGGTTTAAAAATTACATAAAGTCTTAATGGGAGTGGATGCGTTTAGTATTTGGTATCTGGTGTTACTGTGCTCATTGATTATATTTTTATCAACCTACCAAATAACTAACAAAACATCACGAATAACTAAAATCATGAATCGACTTGAAAAAAATTACAATTGTTAGTTTTCTCTAGAAAATCAGTTTTCTCCAATTTTCCTCAAAATTCTGTTCGCACCAGGATGCAGTGACGAGCAGAAATTCGAGTATACATACAGTATTGGTGCGTGAAACAGAAAGTCATGACTTTCTGGCACACTCACGCAATCAATGAGTCATACAATGAATGTTCAGAAATCTTGTGTAGTTTGTTTTTGGAAAATAGTTCAAGTTCTTTAAACGATTAAGATTTCCGAACGTTCAATGTATCAATTCTGGTTCATTGACTCGACTGACTCATTGCCTTCAAAATGGAGTCAGAATCTAACTCGTTTCTTACGACCCATGAAGAGTGAGTCACATCAAGTTTGAATCACTTTGGACAAATGAATGACTCCGATTATGACTCATATTGTGACTCCCTTCATGACTCAATTGTACTATACTGTTCCACTTTTCCGAACAGGAGTCATAGAGCCAGTAATCCTAGGATTTTCACGCAAACTCGAAGGCCGAAGATTTTACTAAATAGCTTGAAATAAAACCATTTTTTATTCATTTAACACCGCCAAAAACTGGCTGAATATTTTGGTTTGCAGGAAAACGACTCCAAGAGTCGTGAAAAACCTGATCTTTTTGTGTTTGTACAATATATGGTAATTTTATACAATAAGTAGTTGTAAGTAATAGTCTTTTTCTATTGGTATAAAAACTTGGTCTAAAAAGCATTGACACAAGATGACCTAACCAATACATGGAAATGCATAGGTAGCCGAAATGTAAACGGTCCAATATAGCCTAACTTAAACGTGTAAAAAATGAAAGACTAACTGAAGCGTTAACACTGTAGTGACGGCCCTAATGACTGCAAAAGTCATCATTCAATTTATCAAGAGGTGATACATTGAAGAAAAATTTTACGTCTAATCTAACAAGTCCCTGTTGGTAGTTATGAATTTGTAATTTAGTAGAGACCGAAAGACATAAGAAAAAAAAAAATTACAATACTTGCAAATACATTAACATAAACGGTAGTTTCTATTATAAATTAATGGCAGGTCAAAAGTTAATCACCAACTCAATGGATGGCTATATCACAGTTAATGTTGCTACTTATTTTAAAGTTTGTGTAAAAATCACGGATAAATATCATTATTTCTATACATTTTGTAGGGATGTAAGATAACAATTTGTCAATATTTAATATTAAATTTTTGGTTTTGTTCGCTGTGTATCGACGAGATGAAATTAGCACGGCTGGTTGAGTTATTGAATTGTTCAGCCACTTTGTTTGCAAACTTGCATATTTGAGGCACTTGAGCTCTGATTTGTTTGTCCATGAGCTTATCTTTAATCTTTAGGTAGTCTGTGTGCCTTAACCTACGTGCGCTCTCTCCAATTGCGATGTCATTGTGTACATTGGGACAATTTGCGATCCCATTCACGATGTCGTTATAGCTGTGCTCACGATTTTTTTTTATCAAGATATCGTAATAAACTAAAAATATCGTTCGATATCGTTATTATGATGGAATCTTAATAACGCTATCAACTTTTTATCAGG
>NW_022601005.1:1134-4489 GCF_009176505.1 Sitodiplosis mosellana | reverse complement strand
TTGTATTACATGTTCTTGCACCAGTTGGCGCTTCTGGGCTCATTTATATGAGAACTGTCAAGAAGGCGCAGTGTCGGCATTGCACCATTCAAGTTGCTAAACCTGTTGATTTGCACAAGGCCCAAGCGGGCCCAAGTCGTTATAAATTGTGCGAGTCATTGGCGGCTCCACTCAAAGAAATCTTCAACGAATCATTGTCAACTGGCCATTTCCCCGACAAGTGGAAGAGCTCCAGTGTGACGCCCATTTTCAAAAAAAGAGCGAGATAGAAGATTGAAAACTATCGCTGCATTGCCAAACTCCAAACTGTGGCGAAGTTCTTCGAGCATTTGGTGAGCTTTTGTCTCTGGTACAGAACAAAATCACCAAAAAGCAACACGGCTTCATGAAGTCCAGATCTACTGCATCTAACCTCACCGAGTTTACCTACTACGCCCAGAGGGGCATAAATTCAGGTGCGCAAGTAGACGTTCTCTACACGGACTTCAGTAAGGCGTTTGACAGAGTTAACCCGAGTTAACCAAAGAGATTGATTCTGAAACTCAGATCGTTCAACCTGCCAGCGCCTGCCAGACAATCTTCTTGCTTGGATCGAATCATACCGAATCATAACCGAATCATACCGAATAATACCTGTCAAACCGAACACAATTCGTTAAGTATGGGAGCAGCGAGTCTAACGAATTCAACGTATCATCTGGCGTACCACAGGGTAGTCATCTTGGACCCACACTCGCCCACACTATTCCTGTTGTTCATCAACGACATAGTGGACGAAATGGACGACGTGTTCCGACGTGTTCATTTCCCTGTTCGCTGATGACAAGAAAAACGCCAAAATCATCCACTCGAGTACGGATGCGGAAGTGCTTCAGCGGGCCATCGATAAACAGAAGGCCTTGTGCGCCGTAAACAATTTGCACCTGCAACCTCGACGAATGCGCCGTCCTTACAATCACCACTAAGAAGAAGGACGTTATCGATACAAGTTACAAATACGGTGATTTCATTTTCAAGCGCGTATCGTACCACAAAGATCTCGGAGTCATTATTGACCAGAAACTGAGCTTTGTCAAACACATGAATTTATTTATTTATTTCGATTTATTTATTTAATTACTTCCTGGTTGCTATTGGTAAATACAATTATTATGTTACTGTTTCATGACCACATTACTGAGAGTCTGATGTTTGTTATCTCATAAGAGTCATCTGTGGTCTTGTTCAAATTACCAGTCCTATATGTACATTCGTGAACATTTTTTGGACCAAATTCAAAACATCGATTCTATTACTTCAAAAGCAATATTTTTGCCCTTGGTTTCATCAGGAGATTTTGTTAAGATATAACCGATGTTCAAACGCTCAAAACACTATACTACGCACTGGTTCAGTCTCATCTTGAGTACTGCAATGTTGTATGGCTGCCAACTTATGCCATACATATCGACAAAATCGAGAGCGTTTTGAGAAAGTTTACCCAGTCCACCGAATACAAGTACCTCACAGCGGCTAACGGCTACAGCATCACCGACTATAACAAGCGACTGGAGGCGTTGAACATGACATCGTTGGAGCGTAGTAGAGTGAATACATCAATTGTATTCATGTATGACATCGTGATTGGGATCGCAAATTGTCCCAATGTACGCAACAATATCGCAATAGGAGTGAGCGTACGCGAACTACGGCACACTGGCTACTTTAAAATCAAAGACAAGCTCATGGACAAACAAATCAGAGCTCAAGTGCCTCAAATGTGCAAGTTTGCTAACAAAGTGGCTGATCAATTCAGAAACTCTACCAGCCGTGCAAACTTCATCTCGTCGGTACGCAGTGAGCAGAACCAAAAATTGAGTATAAAATATTGACAAATGGTTCTCTTACACCCTCACATATGTATAGAAATAATGATATTATCTGTGATATTTACATGTATTTACTGGAAATTCAGCAACATTGACTGTGATATAGCCATCCTTTGAGTTGGTGATTAACTTTTGACCGGTTATTATTTTATAATGGAAATTATTTTCTTTTTCGTCAATGTCGGTCAATGTTTAATCGGAATCAGCTAAAATTGAATGTGTCAAAGACTAAATTTGTGTCATTTTATCGTGGAGACATGAAATTCAACTTCAAGTATTCAATTGGCAACGAGCAAATTGAGCGAGTCAACGTGATAAAAGATCTGGGAGTTATACTCGATCATAAATTGAACTTTACTGCACACATTGAATACATTACAGCCAAAGCAAAATCACGTTTGGCCTGGATTAAACGATTTGGTAGAGAGTTTGAGGATCCATGGACCATAAAGAGACTATTTAACACATTTGTCCTTCCGATTGTCGGATATGCATCTCAAGTATGGAACCCATACACAGCTGAAAAGATTGCCCGAGTTGAATCCATCCAGAAACAATTTCTGTTGTTTGCACTTCGTAAAATGAAATGGCCACACAGATTTAGGAAACCACCATATGAATGCCGACTGCTTGAATTACAAATGATAACGCTGGAAGAACGGAGAAAAGTAGCCCAAATATCACTCGTTCATAATGTGATGTGTGGACATACATCATCGAAACACATTTTGAGCAAAATAAATATTAGAACATCGCGACATGGGACAAGAAACTCAAATTTCCTATCATTACCAATGCGTCATCGTGATTACTCAAAGTTCGAGCCTATAAATTATATGCTGATGACATACAATGAATTTTATAAATATTTTGTTCCTATCAAACCGCCTAATCTACCTAATGAATGCAATGTTACTACGATTCCAAATTGTGATACTTATTTGATTGATTTTAACACAAATACAAATACTGTCAAACATAGAGTTACCGAATATTTTAAAAGAAGCAGAATTTGGAGAGAGTAAAATGAAATATTTAAAATATCAAATTGTAAATATTGTAAATATAAAATAATATTTATACTAAATACCTCTGGCGAAGAAACGCTATAGCTGTGCCATATTCGTATCTTAATAACCATCCTAATAATTTTGAGAGATTATTGAGATCAGATCATAATACCAATAAATCTTAATAACGCTATCAACTTTTTATCAGGTTATTAACTATATTCAAATAATAACGTTATCGGATGAATCTTAATAATATCGTTTTGAAGTTATTAAGATCGAATCCTGATAATTTATCAACATTCAATCTTAATAATCATCAAGTTCTGGAAGTGGGCTTTGGTGGATCCTCAGGATCGACCAGAACTGCTCCCAGTTCTGGAAGTGGATCTTCAGGATGGGTCAAGGGCAGTGTCAAACCGGATCTGGTCCATCCTGAAGATCCACTTCCAGAACTGGGAGCAGTTCTGGTCGATC
>NW_022601005.1:0-1034 GCF_009176505.1 Sitodiplosis mosellana | reverse complement strand
CCCACTTCCAGAACTTGATGATTATTAAGATTGAATGTTGATAAATTATCAGGATTCGATCTTGATAACTTCCCAACGATATTATTAAGATTCATCCGATAACGTTATTATTTGAATATAGTTAATATCCTGATAAAAAGTTGATGGCGTTATTAAGATTCCATCATAATAACGATATCGAACGATATTTTTAGTTTATTACGATATCTTGATAAAAAAAAATCGTGAGCACAGCTATAAGAAACGCTGTACGGTGCAGAATAATAATAATAATAATGTATTTTCAAAACTTATTGTACTTTTCTGTCTTTCGGTCTCTACCAAATTGTAAATTCCTAACTACCAACAGGGACTTGTTAGATTAGACGTAAAACTTTTCTTCAATATATCACTTCTTTGATAAATTGATTGATGACTTTTGCAGTCATTAAGGCCGTCACGGGCCGTCACTACAATGTTAACGCTTCCAATGGCCTTTCATTTTGGATATTTAGGTTAGGCTTTTCTTGAACCGTTTACATTTCGGCTTCCTTGGGCTTCCAACTCTTTTCCATGTATTGATTAGGTTATTTTGTGTTAAAATGTTCATAGACCAAATAATTATTCCAATCAAGAAAGATTACTATAATTATTAGACACTAAATTGTACAAAAATTAACAGATCAGGTTTTTCACGACTCTTGGAGTCGTTTTCCTGCAAACCAAAATATTTAGCCAGTTTTTTTTATTTATTTAATTTTATTTATTTCACAACGCCAAAAACGGCCAAAAACTGGCTGAATATTTTGGTTTGCAGGAAATCGACTCCAAGAGTCGTGAAAAACCTGATCTTTTTGTTATTGTACAATATATGGTTATTTTATACAATAAGTAGTTGTGATGGTCTTTTTCGATTGATACAGCGGACGCTCGGAATTCTTAAGTTTCGGAAATCTTAATTGTCCAGAAAACTTAAGCAGTTTTTGCTTTGTATGTAACTTCCTAAAATCTTAAGATTTGATTTAAGTTTTCTGAATAGGTTCCCATTTTTTTTT
>NW_022601004.1:0-3499 GCF_009176505.1 Sitodiplosis mosellana | reverse complement strand
TCTCCCTTTTTTTCCACAATTTATAAATACTACTTTTTGTTTATTTATTCTCTTTCGCAAACGAATTCGATCTTCTAAGGAATTCAATTAAATAACTTCAATTTACTGAACAAATGAATATACAGCGAATAAACAGCAATTTATTGGGTTGCACACACATTTTGTCCGCATAAAATGTTTCATTCAATTTGTATGCGTATTCCATTGCAATGTTTATTCAATTTCAATTTAGTTTTTTTGGTAAGGTTTGGTATATTTTTGGTAAGGATTTGGCATTTGGTTTAGTACGAATTTGGTTGGTTTTTGGTATGGATTTTGTATTTTTTAGTATGAAATTAGTAATTATTTAGTAAGAAATTGTTAAAATTTTGGTATGAATTTGTATATATTTGGTATGAATTTGTATATATTTAGTACGAATTTGGTTATATTTAGTACGAATTTGTTACGTTTTGGTATGCTTTTGTAATAACCCTAATAAAATTCGTAAAAAAAATTCGTGTGTCGGAAGCAAATTCTTGTTTACACATATGGAAAGAGGAAGTCCCAAGGAAGTTTTCTATCTGATCAGATTCACGGAAAAGTCACTGGAGCCAAAATATGGCCTCATATATAAATTTAGGGTCATTTTCAGTACATTTTATTTTTACAAAATCTTCCATATTTCCCGAGTTTTCCAAGATTTTCCAACCATTTTCATTTTATGAATGTACGATCGTAAGCTGAAAACGAATTCAAGAAAATTTCCCGGAAAATTGCAAATCCTGGAAAATTTTACGAAAATGAACATATCGCTATAAACGGAAAATGGAAAATCGGGGAAAATTGTGAGAAGTCCCATTCGATCGGGCGGAAAATTTCATGGGGATGGTAGCCGAAGGCCGAGATTTGGGGCCTAAATCCAGCCGTTTCCGAGATATTGCGAAAAAACTGGCTTTGGTACTGATTTTTTCAGTACACTGGTAGAAAATACATGGTAGCATTAATGATGCATCATAATGTGACGAATAACATGGAAATTTTTTTATGAAGTTTATCACAAATTGCAGATCTTTTTCATCAGTTTTTCTCGTTGGGAAACTTCCTCTCAAGTCTTTTGCATTGGCATTTATTACAGCGAACCTTATCGCTCTATTCAATGCTGATTGTGTGATCTGTAGGCATTTAAGTAAAAACGACGAGCAAACCTCTTTATGTTCGCCGCTATGATCGTTCAAATAATATTTGTAATTGGAATTTCGACACTGCGCCTTCTTGACAGTTCTCATATAAATGAGCCCAGAAGCGCCAACTGGTGCAAGAACATGTAATACAACCGTTGTATACCAATAGTATTAAAAGCTTACACGTTGGGTATACTGTTATTGCCTGTTTTGAATAGTAGTTTTTTCACATAAAAACATTAAAATCTGCTTGCATTACACTGATATCTCTCTTATTCCATTGATATTTTTTCCAAAGGAGAAAAAAAAATATTTCAAGCCTCAATTGCACAGCATATCACTATTAGAATCATTGTGTCAACATGAATCAGCCAATAAACAAACCAAAACAAACACAAACCACACAATGAAATACCACGTTTGTATAAATATAGCAATCACTTGAAGAGAAAAACTCAAAAAAAATGTTTCAATAAAAAACAATATTCTAATATTTTAGAAAATATAAAATTAAATGAAATTTTTGTGTTTTCACGTGTTTTCATCAACATGAATAACTGCGACAAATGTCACTTCATGTTGTAATTGAAACAATCGGAACGTGGAACGTCAACAAATGAACTGACATTTGTTCGCAATTCTTAAGTTACTCTTGTGTTGACAAAAGCACGCAAAAACACGAGAAAAATGTTTGATTTTACGTTTTAAAATAACAAGATTAAATTCTTGCATTGAAAAATTTTTTTTGCGCTTTTTAATAAAAATAAGCTCAAAATATTTCTTGAGTACAGAAAACCGCTCAATAAGCAATTGACACATGTATATATTTGTATACAAGCTTTTGAATTTGACGTACGTTGTGCTTGTAGTACTTGTTCTTGCACCAGTTGGCGTTGACGTAAGAAGGCATAGCGTCGGCACTATTTGGGCCCCGGCATGTTAGGTTCCGTTGGAAAGGTCTTGGCCCAAATAGTCGGAAACACCAATTTCCCATGCCTAAAGTCTAGGCAAAAATATAGCAGTTGGAAAATTTCGATAAATTTTCAAATCTATACCCATATCTTACGAAGGGGGTACCCAGGGGGTAGTCTGAGGTGTCCAAGAAAAGCTCCTCTTCGCCACCTTTCCAACGCCGGTCTAAGTGCCCCGATTGGTCCAAAAACGAAAAAGTTATGTGCATTGGCAGTTTGACCATGTTTTTCTATGAAGTATTGATTTGGATGTGTCTCCGTGTGCCCGGAAACTCTTTAGACCCCCGCAGATTCTGGTACCGATATGCCTAAGCTGTAGCTGGTGTCGGGCCACATCGAAACCCGTCCTCAGATTGACATTTGCATTACAGGAGAGCTGTTTATGGCTTCACTAGCCTGCATGTATACGATTTTTTTAAGTATTTATTTCGCACACTAGATCAAATCAGACGCCCATCGGGCAAAGTCAGCTCGTAGCTATTTGAGAAGACCTTCAAAAAGTTCCATACACACATGCCAATGTTTATGTGATATAAAAGAAAAAAAGCGATATTTATGAAAAAACGACCTCCTTAAATTATAAAAATTATTATTTCGGGGAGTGTTTTCACCAAGTGTTTGCACGACAATTGTTGACTACGTCCAACTTTTACTTTTCTGTACACACCATATCAAGGGAAAGTATAGGAATCGGTCCCGAAAACTTTTTTCGAAAAATTTGCTTAAATCATCATAAAAACTCATTGGAAAACACATTTTTGAGACACTTTTCCGTTCGTGTGCCGTCGTTGTCATCATTGTCGTTGTCGTTGGTGTAAGTTAAGATTACGAGATTTTCGAGAGTTGTCAAAAGACGTACATTTGCTCTCTCTGCTCTGTAAATCTCTGTTTTTTATTAATTTAAAAGTGAAACAGTAATTGATTTTCGATAAAATTTATATATTCAGAAACCTCTCGTCAACGCACACACGAGCCATATGAAGTTTTATTAATTTTATTTTAATTTTTGTTTTTATCAGTACATTTTTACTTTGTTTACCATTCACATAACCACAAAATGTCAACACATACTGAACCACACTCTTGTGCAACAAATGATTGCAAAGGTTATCATGATATTTTTTTAAATTGCCGTTTCTGTAAACAAAAAATGAATGCAAAATGTCTACGTGATCGTGATGAGCTGCGAACGAAAAAACTCCTATTCATGTTCGATTTAATGAGTGAAGCGAAGGACAGTGATGGCAATCCATATTTCGTTTTCAAAGGTGTACCGAGTGTAAACAAAGTGAATGAATTCCAACAATTCTTTGATGAAAACACACCATTTGGACTTACGTGTGTAGTTTGCACAGCGAAATTCGG
>NW_022601003.1:0-12238 GCF_009176505.1 Sitodiplosis mosellana | reverse complement strand
GGGTTCAAAATTTAAAAAAAGCAACTGCACCAGGAATATGTCAAATAAATTTATTAGGAAGCATTCGAAACGCAAATGTCGCACTTTGGATAGATGAATTGTCAATTGATACAAAAGAATACAGCTCAATTTTGGCTTTGGCTATAGATCGCCATCACAAAATTTCTCTATATATTGAAGATGCTTATATCGATGTTGAAGACGATGTTTTAGAAGCAAATCGCAATTGGTTGTACATTGAAAGTAGTTGAATATTGAATATACATTCTAGGGGAATATCACGTAATTTTTATTCACAAAACTTATTTCTATCTCATTTATTTCATTCAAAACCAATAAAATCTATCAGAGCTCTCATTTTGTATATGCCTATATTTCGAGAGTAGGGTATCAATGAGACTTCTGGACCAATGAGAATCCAATTCAAACCACGTGGTGCTGTTATCAAATTGAATTGGAATCCAATTGATTTGAACTTGATGCGGGCCACGTGGTGTAGCATTCGCATTGAATCCCATTGAGTTGAATTGGAATTAACGCGTTGAATTGGAATTAACAACGCATTCTCATTGGAATTGACGCGTTGAATTGGAATTAACAGACGCAATCGCATTGAATTTAGCGTGACGTTTCAATGGAAATTGGATAATGGTAAAAAGGAATGAGACGAAAAATGAAAAATAAACGAATAAAACACAATTTTTGCAGAAAATTGTGTTTTATTCATTTATTATTCACTTTTTTCGGCCATACCTTTTTACCATTATACAATTCCCATTGAAACATTAAGATGAATGCAAAAATAAAAAACCTATTGAAACTATGAAAAAAAAAAAACCAGAGACAATTTTTACGAAGTAAAAATTGCCTCGAGGTTTCGCCGAACGAGTGGAACGAGTGAGCGAAACTTCGAGATAAAGACCTGGAAAAATGTAGAGACTGAAAAAAAAACACTGAAATATCGATAGAAAATACTTTTGTTCAAGTTTTTAGAAAATGAATCGATTATTTTTATTCCTCATATTTTTGTCTGAGCTTAGCTACAAACTGCTCGAGAGCATCACTAAAAACCTTAAAGTCAATATTATCATCATCAAAGTGTGGAAGTGAAATCAAAGTGTGCTGAAAAAAAATAAAGTGTAAATAAAAACATCGGTGTTTAGTTTGGAGAAAAAAAAAATATTGATTTTTATTGAAAAAATGGAAGAAATTGATTTACAAAATATTTTGATTGTGAATTATTATCGAATTTTCGAAAATTATTGGAGATTAAGTGAGTTCAGTTTACATCAGCAAAATCCATGGTTTCGATGTTGTATTCGGCTGCCTCCTTGAAGTCAATCTTCAACTTGTTGTTCTTCGATTTATCCTTCCCCATGTAACATAAAATCTTCGGTGTTGCGTTGAGCTCATCAATATTCTCAGGCTTCAAATTGACTGCAAATCGCTCCGGTAGATAGACTGCTTTATCTCCAAGATCGAGGCGAAGGCGAAGTCCATATTGGGTTTGGACGAGTGCGAATTCGTGGATGAAATGCTCTCCAATCGACAGATTTTCGAAGGAGATAACCTTCTTTTCATAACATAAAGCATACTCCGAGCATGTTTATGGACAATCAATACATTGAATTTGACACGGACTCTTAACGCCATCTAGACATGTTTCCTGGCGTTAACTATGCTTTATTACACCAAAGCCAATGAATTTGCCATAAGTTGTTCACGCATTCGCCGTAAGATGTATCGCAGCCAAATCAAATACTTCTGTCAAACTAGAAGCTGTCAACGTTTGTTATGGTTTGGATGAAATAACATTACTGAATCGTATTTTTAAATTCAACTTGAAAAGTATTGCAAAAATATGGATAAGTTAGAAAAAAAATAAAATATAATTTCATTTCCAATTCCATTTTATTATTTGCTGCAATTTAAAACGAAATTTTGTGTGTTAAATGTGTATGAAATGTGGTTGTTATTGAATGAGTCTTTTGTTTATGCTTATGTGTAACTATATGAGATGATTGTCAAATATGTTTAAACTTCATGTATTTTCATTTTCATTTTAGATGCCAACTAAAAACAAACAATAGTCTTATTTTATTGGATGAATTTTTTGAGTCGTTACTGTCCTAAATAATGGAGCAATTTATGGAGCTTAGATCGAAGTGATTTTTGACGTTCTCTAAATGTTATTGATCTTGCCATGTGTGTTCCCTTAACTTTAGCATATTCATCAACGACAAATCGAATTAAAAATATTTTGTGATGAAAGTGTTCGGAAAAATCAGTGTCGTTGTACAACGCTTCAAAATTTAAATTTAGCAATATTTCATGATAGATAACGTTGAAATCTACCGTTCCTTTCAGTAATTCTTCCTTCAAAAATCGGTCAGCTTGTTTGCAAATACAAAACGTACTGTAACACGGTTTGATGATAAATTTAGTGCCGTCAAATGTATCAGCTTTTTCCCGATTCTCATCGAAAATATGCTTACACAATGTACAGTTGAACTGTTTCGCAGATTTAATTCTATTTTCTATGAGGTTTGCGATATGGGCCACCGTATAGTCAGTCAAATCTTCTGAGTGTTGGTTCACCTCCATAGCTTCAATTTCACTCATTTTATCGTACAGTTCTTCAATTTGATCTTCAGACACTCGTGAATATGCACCCGTAGCATGTTTATCGATTGTGGATCGTTGTGAAGTAATTGATAGAATGTTTGAATAAGGATTTTCATGTGATTCCGATGGCCTGCAATTTGAAGACTTCGAAGTCATGACTGTACTGTGTACTAGTAGCTTACGAAATGCTCCCGAAAATTGTTCGCATGTTGGATTGTCATTATACCCGCCCAAAGAACGTATTTTCCCAAAAAATATTTCCAATTGATCTTGTTGGAAAACGTACGTTGGAATCGATGCGATCAATTTACGTTCTTGCACAAACTCTCCAAACAGCATTTTAAGCGAGATCATATCTATTATACATCCATTGAATCCTGTATTAATTTTTGAATTGCAAACTCTGACTAATTTGCCTTCGTCATTCACAACTCTAAGTCTTTTTATGTATTCAACTGCCTTGTCAATGAACTCAAAGAAGAGTGTTGCATTTTCTACGCTCAACGTTTTTTTGAATGGATTTTCTTTCTTATCGTTCTTAGTATTATGGATATCAAACGCAGTGTTCCATACGCGAATAAATTCAATCGTTGGTCCAGCACCAGCAAACTGGGGTAATCCTTTGTTCATCAACAGTTCCATGGAATCTGCTGTGGACCCACTCAGAGTTTCAACTGCCAAATTGACTTTCATTTTATTTCGTCGCCAATCGATGTGGGCCTGAGTCATTTTATGTGTTAGCGCAAATCCGGAGTCTTTCATTTGCACCAAATCGATGAAATACTGCCATTTGATCTCATTTCCTTTGTCGTCGATTAGTACCCCTTTTGCAGATAATCTGTTCCTTACCAATTTGATCATATGGCAAAAATCGAAAAATATGTAAACCTTCTGTCCATTCACAGTGATGTATGGTTTGAATCTTGGAGAATAGACGTTTAATACTGCGCCAAACAAACTGCACATGGTTTTATTTGCTTGGAAGCCATCAAAAATGAGGCCGGCCACAAAAACGTTGCATTCAATCAACGCTTTCAAAACTTTTCCAACGAGCTGCTCTCTTTCTTCAGCATTCATGGAGTTTATGAAATAGTAACCAATTGGAAGGTCGAGTGAATCGTTTACTGCATTTACGTAAAATACCAGTGCTTGGTTCGCTACATCGGATTTATTTTTTTCATCGCGATTGTTGCACATGTCGTATCCGACCAACTTTTGATCTTTGTTTGACCACTGGACGTGTTTTCTTATATGAACTTCATCGAATTTCAGAGAAATAATTAATTTTTCGTTTAGTTTGTCCTTTTCCGCAACTTTTTTTTTAATTACATTCAAGCACTGCGGAATAATTTCGTTCGGTTGGGCATTCATGTCACTGTTGGCATACCATGAGCGGATAGTGACAGAGTGAGGTAAATTGTGCTTGAATGTGTCTCGTACGAACTCATAAGCGCGCGGGCTATTGAAATGAAGTGTGAGACAAAATTTTCGCAATTCTTCTGGATATTTTTCTCCAATCTTAACACCATTGATGAGACAACCAACGATTTGCTTTTGTTTGTGGTTCTAAACATAAGAAAATGAAACATACCGATTTAGTTTACATATCTATTGACTAGATCGAGAGGAGAGTAAGTTCATTTGACTTTGTTATGAAAGAGAAGAGTAAGTTTCTTTCGACTCAAAAATGGTTAAGAGCGAGTATGTTCATTTTTGGCGGGTTTTCCACGGTTTCCGCGGAATTGATAAGAGATAACAACTTAATGTCCTTGGCAAAGTTGTAGCACTCGAGGTCTTCTATAACATTGCTGAAGTCAGTTATCTCTTATCTCTTATCAGTTCCGCGAAAAGCGCGAAAAATGATAAGAAAAAAAAAGTTCTATATAAAATTTGCTTTTTTATGTGCGCGATTTGCGCGCAACTGATAAGAGATAAGAGATTTGCCGAAGACACCATGTTGTTATCTCCTATCAGTTGCGCGAAAACCATGAAGACCGCAGAGGCTAGACGGTTCTACAACATACTCTACTTTAACGCCAACAGAATCATCAGAAAACATACTCTCCTCTTTCAAAATATATTAGAATTTTTTCACATACTCTCCTCTCGATCTAGTCAATAGATATGTGCATAGTAATAATTAAAAATTTTCGAATCTAAATATTTACTTCAAACTCTTCTGGCAAGCATCTCCCTTCTCTGATATCGGTTATCGTTTTGCTCAGCTTATTCGCTTTATCTTTTAAATATGTAACTTCTTTCTTCAAAGATTTGATTTCTTTATTCTGGTTTTCTTTCATTTTAGTCAGATATTTGATGCGTGTATATAGGAGCATTCTTTCTTTTCGAAGTATGGATTTCAAGTCGTCGACTTGGTGCATCAATTCTGAGTAGCGATCCTCTGCAATCAATCTTTTGTTATTGTAATTGCCCTCGTCTACTTTGTTGTGATTCGGAGTGACTGGCAAATTATCATCGAAATCTTCATTCACTTCAATCAAGCAAATATTGAACAATGATGGGAGGGCACCCGGCTTCAGTTTATACCTTTTTCCATTGCTCGAAACATTGTAATCGTCCGGCGTAAAATGCTCAAGACACACTGCGTCACTTGAACCACATTCATGGTCTTTCAATGCAATGTTCCAAGCCATTCGTTGACTCGGATCCTTTGGAAGGCTATTAATATATAAAAACATATTAATTTTAAAGATAAGTATTGCTTCTTTCAACACAAAATTTATCCCCGATCAAACTAAATTTCACGAAAAAAACACGATCAAATTGAGAGAGCGACAATAAATTGAAATAGTATGATAAGAAGCAAGAATTCCTTTTTTCCAGTCTTCGATCACTCACCAAAACATGTGAACTTGAGCATTTGGAACTCCCTTGTTATTTTCACAGCTTCGAATTTTACAGTATTTCATTTTTCTTTATAATTTTTTTTTCTCAATATTTTATTCTCCTTCACTGATCCATTGCACAAATATGAATTGTTTAGCTCTAAATAAAACGATGTACTGTCTAACGAATTTGGAACGGAGTGATGTCATGTAAACAGTTTAGCGTTGTTCATTCAATTTTCAAAGTACACTCCGTTTTAAATTCGTTAGACAATTTATCGTTATATTCAGAGCTAAGCATTTCATATTTCAAACGCTGCGCGCGAGATTCAAAATTCCATGAATGGAAGTAATATTTGATTAGAAGATTGCCATATCAGAACACATTGATGATTTAATAATGATTTAACTTTAATTTTTGGGTCATAAATCGACACTGCTTTGAATCTCAAATTTGAATTTAAAACGATAAAGTTTGAAAAAATCTTCTTATGAATCTACCTAAAATCGCGAGTGGATCCATAACTTCGCACTTTTCTGCAAAAAAATTCTGAAAAACTGTGAAAAAAACTGAAAATCGAAAATTTATACACATTTTTTTGTGTTAAACTCAATCTACCTTTATTAAGAAAAAAAAACATTCAATGAAACGATAGTAAAACGGCATAAATATTGTGAGCACTGTAATAAGTAGAATTGATCAGCTTGTATATAAAAATATTTTCGTTAAAGCTAATAATATTCGCTTCGTAATGATTGTTACAGCTGTAAACACTTTTAAAATGAATAAAAAATATTTCTAATCTGATTCACTGAATTCCAATCGACCGAAGCTTTCATCGGAATCGTCAAATGGAACAGAAATGGCATCATTGAATGAAATCGTATCAAGAAATGGTGACACTGTTTCATCCGACTGGCGTTCAAATTTGTCCAAAATATCCAAAATGAACTGGGATGTGCTCGTACGTCTTTTGACACAAACAGGCGAATCACTTTCCGTTGGAAATTCCATTAAATCGCAGACTGGAATCAAAGCCGGAACGTTTCGTTTTGGTATTGGCTGAACATTCATAGGAATCAATGGTTGTGGTAGATTCAATGAAGCCGGAATTGCGTCATCAATAACTGATGCTTGATTTGTTGGGAAGAAATTATTGGTAATTCTAACCAATGGCACCGATGACAACAAAACACTCTTCGAGGTAGACGCTTCTTCGTTCACTGAAACATGTTTTTCACTTGGTGTCAAAATACATTCCAATACCGAATTATGTTCGTTCGACGATGCATCATTTACACTTGACATAACCGCTTCCCTCGGCGAAACATTTTCTTTCGATGCAACACACTTCTCATGAGCCAGAAGAGCCAAAACGTCTTTTTTTGTCGAACCACCTCGGTTTGCCGGTGATGCAGTCGGTTGATTTGGTGTCGAATCATCTTGAGTTGGCGATGATGCCGCCGGTTGTTCCGGTGACGGAGTTTTTCCAGGCGATGGCACCGAATCGTCTTTGTTTGCCGGACTACTTCGGTTTGCCGATGATGCAGTCAGTTGAATCATTGTCGAATCATTTCGAGTTGGCGATGACGCCGCCGGTTGTTTCGGTGACGGAGTGTTTTCGTCCAATGAAAGTGCATCTGATGTGCCCAAAGAATTGTTGGTTGAACCACTACCGCTTACACATACTGCTGCATGCACTGAACGACGACGGGTGAATGGCTTGCTCGAAATTCTTCTGAACAATACGGAAGGCTCAGCATTGGAACTTGCATCCGATGGCAACACACTTTTGTCAACAGCGATTGTAGTTCGACGTGCTCGAATCTTTGCTGAACGTCTGGTGACAAGTAATTGTTCCAAATTTGGTTTGCGTACAACTCGAACTTTACATGCGACGAAACTTTCCATTACCAATTTACGAGTTACTAATTTCCAAACAAAAATAATAATTGTTAGCATCAGAACATCTTGGTTTATTCATAAAATTTAATGAGATAGCACTCACCTCGTTTGGGTTGCACTTCGATATCAGAGCCAGAATGGCTTCTTTTTTGTACACGAGCAAATCAATCAATAATTGAATCTCTTTCCAAATTTGATTTTTTTTGGGGAAAAACCTACAGTATCAAAATGATTAATTATATTATCCAACAAAATATTTGAAAAAAAAATTCTAAACGCCAAAAACTATGTATGAATAAATTTAACTCACTTTAAAATCGCTAAAATCTCCGCTAAATTCGTAATATGCAAAAATCAGATGAGTACCGTACTGTAGTCAGTGAGCGAATAAATACAACGAACATTCAACAACTTTGACAGCGCATTGAGTGCGGTTGCACCAATACATAAATAATATGTAGCAACACAGTGTGACGCACCGCGCCAAATCTGGCTTTGATCGATGTTTGCATAGGTCAGTGACATGAACGGACGTTCACTCCAATGCTTACTAGATTGAGACAATGTTTTACATTCAATCCATTCCACTTTAGAGCCGCGGATCTTCAAATGGGAGAATAGTGACAACATATCTTTTTTCATGCACACCGCAAAGTCCAATCAAGGCACAACAGTAAATAAAATGCAATTTGATTATCGTGAATATTTAATTGAAGTTTAGAAATGTGATAAGAACATTTTTATTTTGGTAGTTGGTTGAATCGATCAGGTCAATGAACAATGAACAATGTGTGTAAAAAATGCACCAATTCAATGAACGATAAACATATGTGATTATTCAATGCAACTCTCTAAAAATGTGAGCACTAGCTCAGGGTATTTGACTGATGCCTTCTCTGCATTCATGATGCTGATGTCTGAGTCTGAATGCTTGAAAAAGTATACCAATTCGTCTTTATCCTTCGTTACATCTGTGGAAAAAAATTTGGTTGAATTATTTTTGACAATGATTCTGTATAGCTTGAAAACTTACACATGACTGTGCTCGGTTTGCCTTTAGGCTCAATGGTTAGCAGCTCCGGTGCACCCGTTTCTTCATCGTCATCAGTGTGCCAGACTAATTGTGCTTGAAGATAATCGATGATTATGACAGCAAAGTTCCTGGCCTCTTTCGATGAAATCACTTTTGGATTTTGCTCATTCCACTTTATTAAATATTTCACACCATCACAATCTCGTTTGGCACCTTCAAAAATGCAAATCGAAATTTCATTTAATGGAGTTTTATCTTCGATCAACGAATGCCAATTAATTTCTCAAAACAAGCAGTACTTACCCAAAACTTTCGGACCATTTTTTCTCTCGAATTCAAGAACCAGTTCATCACAGTTCATTTCCGATTTCAAAACCCATGACGGGCGTTTAACACCAAGCCATTTCAATTGATATTCATCCTTGAAACAAACATTCAGAAAATGTATTATTATCTGAATCGTTTTCATTTGTGAAATACAATTACAATACTTACTTCATTTTTCCCGATACGTTTTTGTAAAACGGTTTCAACAGTAAAATCTTCCATTTTTCAATTGGTGCTCTTTTGATATTCACTTTGTAAAACATACACCGCAAAATACATGTAAATTGTAAACAATGCGTTTGACAGTTTGAATTCGCCATAAAGCTTCATTGTATGAACACTTTGAATTGTAAGATGGGATTGATTCAGAACACTTAACGTCACTCCCATAGATGGCATTAAGTGTTAATTCGCTGTCATATTCTATGTATGACATAAAGTTTTCAGGAGTCCGAATGATGTTGATGAAGAAGACATTTTCACGGGTTTAAACTTCAGCGTTTTTCTCTATGAAATTCACTTGAGAGCTGTTCGACTTGAACTGATGATTTTCACTAAGACAACTTGCGTTTATATACAGAAAATCTTAACCCCCACTCCGCACAAAAAAATCTATCGTCGATCAATTGTGACGATGAGCTCGAAGTTCTAACAATGGTGAGAGATTTCTTTACCACGCACACGCATATCGATTCAACCACCTGCAAACGATTAATCATTGCGGGTCAATAGAATGCGGAGGTTGAAAGAAAACAAAAAGGCCCCCTTGCAACAATGATGTGTAAAGAAACGTATACCTGCAGCTGTATACATCCTTAAGGGTTCGATAAATCTCGGACAATAGGGTTCAATTTCAAAAGAATTTTAGAAAAAAAGGAACCTGAGTTTTTTCTCATGGGAAAAAATGATTCGAACACCTGCAAATCATTAATCAATGTTGATCAATAGGTTGAGGTGTTTGAAAGAAATATCCAACTGCACCCGTCCCTTAAGAGATCGGTATATCTCGATCAATAGAATTCGAAGGTGGAATTCTTTCCCACAGAAAAAAAAATGATCCGTCCGCCGTTGGATATTATCGGTTAGATGAGCGGTGTTTCGAGAAAATATAAACGCGGATCTGACTGAAAATATTGATAGTTTTTGTTCAACCTTTCACAGGAAACAATCTTGAGTGTGAATTCTCGAAAAAATGGCTCTGAAAGTTGAGTTTGAGTATCGTGAAATGGCGTTCAACAGGAGAATGTTAACGTTCGCTATAGTGAATCGTGAACATATTGATATTAAAGAATTCTTGTTTGACGCGTACAACTATTATGAAAATGAAATCTCGCAAATTTTAAATACTCATCCTATCATTAAAGTGAGCACATGTTTTTGCGCAACATTTGAAAAACTTGTAGTGCAAAATGTGCTGAAAGAAGGTGAAAAAATGGATGTTGATGAAGGTGAAAAAATGGAAGTTGACGAAGATGGGAATCCGATGGACGTGGACCATGATCAAGAGGAGCGAAAAGAGAAACAGACACTTTATCTGCATACGGAAACTGAGATGATCGACATCGATGCAGACTTGTATCAAATGTTCGAAGATAGTGTCATTACGTTTATATTGAAAAAGGTCGAGGAAGCGGTCATGCGTGGATCAGGATTCACTTTATCATCGATTAACGAGCTTGTTGTGCAAGTAAACAGATATGATCCTATAAAAGGATCATCATACATAAAATTGCCGAAATACTTGGCCAACAAAAAAGCTGTTGTCAATGTAAATAACAAGAAAGATGAGAATTGTTTTATGTGGGCAGTGTTATCTGCACTTTATCCAGCTCAACAGCATGTTGATCGATGTAAAAGTTATGTTCAATACAAAGATGAACTTGATTTTACAGGAATCGAGTTTCCAGTGAAACTTCGTGACATCAAAAAATTCGAGGAGGTAAATCCCTTAATATCTATTAATGTATACATGTACAAGGCTAAAGACGAAAAAATTGAACCAGTGTGAATTACACCCGAAGTTAAACGCAATCATATCCACCTACTTTTACTGACTCAACGGTCCGATAATCCTGACGACGTGATGGACTCGAAGACTCACTACTGCTGGATTAAAGACTTGAGTCGTCTGATTTCAAGTCAAGTATCGAATCACCGTGGACGACATTATTTCTGTGACCGATGTTTAAATTACTTTCATCGTCTCGCATTATTGGAAGAACATCGTATTAATTGTGGTAAACAAAACATACAATCGAGATGCCTGCCGAAGGAGACGATATAATCAAATTCAAAAATATTAAGAATCAAGTGAAAGCACCATTCGTTATATACGCCGATGTTGAAGCACTTTTAAAAAAACCTTCCTAACCGTTCTGTAAACAATATGGTAAAAATCCTGTAAAAACCGTTGCATACCAACAACATGAGGCCTACAGTGTTGGATATTACTTAAATTGCACATTTGACAGATCAAAGTCGTTTTATAAATCCTACCGCGGTGAAGATTGTATCGAATGGTTTGTAAAAGAACTGCGCGATTTATCGAAAATTTTCGGAGGCATTTTCGATAATTCACAACCATTAAAAATGATGTCAGAAGATATAAAAAACTTCACAAACGCTGAAATATGTCATATATGCGGGGGAGAACTTGCAATGAGTGACAAGGGGTCCGCAGTGCGAGATCATTGTCATTTTACGGGCGTATATAGAGGAGCCGCGCATCAGTCCTGCAATTTAGAATACCGTGATAATCGTACTGTACCTGTGGTATTCCATAATTTATCGAATTACGATTCACATTTCCTTATACGGAAACTTGCAGTGGGTTTTCCCGGAGAATTGAAATTAATTTCAATCAATAAAGAGAAATACATCTCGTTCATAAAAACTGCTGCCGATAGTGCAAGTAAATTCAACTCTATGGTCAAGTTTAAATTCATCGACTCCTTCAGATTTATGGCATCCTCACTTGATCGTCTATCATCATTAATACCATCGGACAAAAAAACATTACTTCGAAACGAGTTTAAAGATATAAGTGAGGAACAAATGCAACTCCTGGAAAGAAAAGGGGTTTTCTGTTACGATTACGTTGATTCATGGGAGAGACTTGAAGAGACTGAACTACCCTCAAAAGAAGCATTCTATAGCAAATTAACTAATGAAAAAGTTTCCGATAAGGATTATGCGTTTGCGACTGAAGTTTGGAATAAATTCAATGTGAAAACTCTCGGTGAATATGCCGATTTATATCTAAAAGTCGATGTCTGCCTACTGGCACTTGTGTTCGAGAACTTCAGAGAAACATGTCACCAAATTTACAAGCTAGACCCGGCCAACTATTACACATCACCAGGTTTATCGTTCGATGCTATGCTACGTTATACAAAAGTGGAATTGTCGCTATTAACGGATGTAGATATGCTTCTCTTCGTTGAAAGAGGTAATTGTTCTTCGAGCATTTTACGTATAAAATCTTCAATACCTAACCGTGAA
>NW_022601002.1:0-3249 GCF_009176505.1 Sitodiplosis mosellana | reverse complement strand
TGCCCATGAACGCGAAAAACAAGCATCTTCGTCTCAATCTTTTGAAAAGGGTTTAAAATGTATTTGCTGCGGTGGTGATCATGCGCTGTTTAAATGTCAATCATTCATTAAAAAATCGATAAACGACCGGATTGAACTAGCAAAATCGAAAAAGCTTTGCCTCAATTGCATTTCTTCTACTACGCATAGAACTCACGATTGCAACAGTAAATTTACGTGTAAACATTGCCAAAAGCGTCACCACTCTCTACTACATATTGAATAAAAAAAAACCGATGAAAAAACGTCAATGAAAGCAAATTGTGCTGGGATTCAAACTGTCTCCCAATCATCTCCAATCGAAACAATTCGCATTCAATCAACAGTCGCTTTGAAACGAGCGGGTTCGGTTTTGTTGGCAACAGCCATGATTGGAGTTCGGGATAAAAACGGAGCAATGATTTTGTTGCGTGCTTTGCTTGATCAAGGTTCACAGAGCGCGTTTATAACCGAAAATGCTGCGCAAACGTTACGTTTGCCACGAAAACGCATAAGTGCCGTTGTCACTGGAATTGGCGCTTCTGAACAAATGGCCAAGAATACAATGCAACTTGCCATTTTTCCACGTTTCGAATCCAATTTCGTGATAAATTCTGAAGCAGTTATTCTTTCAAAACTCACTCAAATCACCCACGCAAAATGCGATGAGAGTGATTTTGAATTTATTAACAATCTAACATTGGCGGACCCGTCTTTTTTTTGCGAGTCGGACATTGATATAATTTTGGGAGCATCCGAATATGCTCAGGCGATCAAGTCCGGGTAATTAAATCTGAAAACAATTTGATTGCACAAAATACAGAGTTCGGTTGGATAGTTTCGGGCGCAATGCCAAAATCCTCACCGCTAATACAAATCTCAGCGTTTGTGTCTAATGTGGATTTGGACTTACAGTTGTCACGCTTCTTCTCATCGGACGATTTTGACAACGTTGATGGTGAATCATTAACGGAAGAAGAATCAATGTGTGAGGAGCATTTTGGGGCCACTCATTCCCGTGATGAGGATGGTCGCTTTGTTGTCAAAATGCCTTTCAAAAACGGTATGGAAAGGCCCGATTTGGGTGACTCGCGTCGAGCGGCTTTGGCATCGCTGTTTTCTATCGAGCGTCGCTTACAATCAAAACCTGAATTAAAAATCCAATATTCGGAATTCATGAATGAGTACTTAAATATGAATCACATGCGTGAAGTGAATTCAAACGACGCCGATGCCAATTATTTGCCTCACCACTTTGTCCTGAAGGACAGCACAACAACCAAACTACGCGTCGTTTTTAACGCCTCCCAAAAAACCTCAAATGGTAAAAGTATCAACGAGCAATTGGCAATTGGGCCAACCGATCAAAATAATCTTCTATTCATTATACTGAGGTGGAGGCGTCACCGGATCGCCTTCACGGCAGACATAGAGAAAATTTACAGAAAAATTCGTTTACATGAGTCACAAACGAATTTACAAAGAATATTGTGGCGTGATGATAAGTCGGAACCCATTCGCGAATACGAGTTATCGACGGTAACGTACGGCATGGCTTCGGCACCGTATCTTGCTATTCGAACACTCAAACAGCTTGCAATGGAGGCTGCCGATGAAAACCCTTTGGCGACAAAAACGTTGCACGGCGACTTTTATGTCGATGATGTATTATCTGGAGCGGATAGTGTGGATGAAGCGTTGAAAGTATATACCGCATTGAATAATTTATTGCATTCGGCCCGCTTGCATCTGCGTAAATGGGCAAGTAATTCATCAGAATTTCTAGAATTTGTTCCACTATCCGACCAGGAGTTGGATTCATCGGGTGGAATCATAAAAACACTCGGTGTTGTGTGGTCTACTGGGACTGACGATCTTTCTATCAACGTTCCCATGGAAATGAATGCCATTCCGCGTACAAAACGCCAATTGGCGTCCGAAATAGCGTCCCTATACGATCCCCTCGGTTACATTTGTCCAGTGGTGATACTGGGAAAGAATATTTTGCAAAAAATCTGGCGTTTTGAATCAAAAATTGGATGGGATGACGCCATACCCCAACAATTTGTCGATGAGTGGTTAAAAATTAAATCCGAAATGAATGTCATCTCTGAATTAAGAATTCCTCGATGGATCAACTATTCCCCAGAAAACGAAATGGAATTACATGGGTTTTGTGACGCGGCGTGTACTGATTATGCCGCCGCAATTTATGTTGTTAACAGAACCCAAAAAACATCGCATTTACTCGTCGCAAAGGCACGCGTCTCGCCGATCAAAGAGGAGCGAAACAGTGACAATGTCACAATTCCTCGTTTGGAGCTATGTGGAGCACTGCTCCTTGCACAAATGACGGATAAAGTGCTGAAAACCATGGACATTGATTTCAAGCGCGTCTGTTTGTGGACAGATTCAAAAATAGTATTGGATTGGATTCATGCCAATCCGAGGCGATATAAAATATTCATCGCCTCTCGACAAAGGGATATTGCAACTTTTTTGACCAGAAAAAACGCCATCTTACGTCGTGCCCATAAATTATTTTACTGTACATTTAGATGGTAGAGCTTGAACAAAAGTTCGAAACTATGCATAAACTTGGAAAGAGCTTGATAAACTTGATGAAGTACATATATTTTATGGTCGTTGCAATACCCCTATGCCTCTCGAATCAGCAAAATCAATAGACTTGTCGATGTGTCGTGGTGGTCACATGTACCAACTGATCAAAACGCAGCCGACTGCGCATCTCGTGGAGTGTTGCCTTCGGAATTGATCACACATCCATTATGGTGGCACGGACCGAAGTTTCTTGTTGACAACACATTAGAACCATCCAGATACAAGCCGAAAACCGAATCGCACACACTTGAGGTTTCTCTTAACGTTGCAAAATTGGCCGAAACCGAAAGTTTTTTGTTGCCTGAATCGTCAACATATGACAAATTAAAGAGAGTGATTGCGCGTTGCTTTCGTTTTTCGTTCAATTGCAAAAACAAAATCAAGCGCACCGGCATATTAACAATTGATGAGCTCGAATTTGCTGAGATGGCAATTATTAAAAATGTGCAAAGAGAATGCTTCAATGACGAAATAAAAATTCTGAGCAAAAAATGTGAACTAAAAAACTCGAGTTCATTGTTGAAATTGTCACCATTTTTGGACAATAATCAAATATTACGAGTTGGCGGCCGGTTAAAGAATGCTGACCTGCCCTACGCAGCGAGGCAC
>NW_022601001.1:95325-101050 GCF_009176505.1 Sitodiplosis mosellana | reverse complement strand
CGCCGGGGCCTCCATTTTTGTTGGGATTACCAACAAATTGTGTTTGAATCAAAATAAAGAAAAGGAAACTGAAAAAATAAATGCTAGCTCTAACAAGAATAAGACGATGGAAGTTTATTTCTGTGTTTATTCGTCCGTTCACTTTAACATCTTTACATGACTGAGGCCGGACTGTGGTCCGACCGTTATTTATATGTCGCGCTTCAAATGGGAGCGCGATTGAGAAATTCAAAAACGTTGTTCGATTTCGAACAAATGTCAATCTTCATGTTACATCTTAAGATGGGTTCACATTTACATTTCGATTGCTATTTCTAACACTCTCTCTCAATCTTATGTAAATCTTACAAACTAACAATTCATTTTCTCGTTCAAATCTAACAGTTAATTTCCAAATAATTCAAAATAATGAAAATTCAACTCTCTCTAAATTCAAACTTTAAATGAATCAAAAATCTAACTTAAAATGAATTACTCGAAAAAGCGTTTAACTAATTGAAACAAAAAAATTCAAATGTTGATTCAATTCGTCGCCATGCGATTCTCTCTCTGTTTCTCCTATCCATTTCCAAGTTCAATTCACATTTTGTTTTCGTTTTCAGTACCGAGCCACTCGAAACGTCTTTTCTTTTCGTCTCTTAATTTAATCTTGGCTCTACTGAAAAATACAAAATAAAAATTAAACTTCTTTGAATTTTCATACCATCACATCAGCTCGGAGTCTTTCTTCCACATTCCAGAAAAATCCATCCACTGATCGTTTCTGTCCGCATTCTCGGCATCTTCCTCATTCCAGTCAAGCAAAAGACGTGTTGGCTTTCCATCGATGATCGAATCGTCCGTTTCATTCGTTCCGCTGGCCTCTTTAAGTGCGCTCTTGCCTTCGCCACGCTCATCGCTACTGCCGATCACATCTTCTTCTTCGCTTTCGGTTACGTCACTCTCATTCTCATCGACATTGAAACGCACTGTCACTCTCGGCAAAACACATCGGTTGCTTATGACATTTTTCCCTATCTTGCTCTCAATCGGTCGAACATTTGTTGCTTGTGACTTCACTTTCATCAACAATTTGAACAAATTCCTGTGTCGAGTTCCCACTGTGGCCGTCAATCCATTCTTGCGTATCGCGCAACCATTTCGATTCAACGACAATTCGAATCCGTTGTCACTCAATTGACCGGCTGAGATCAAATTCGTTACGATGCCTGGCACATGATACACGTTGCGAACAATACCGTCGTTCCACTTCGATCCATCATACATCGACACAAAAATATCTCCGATTCCGATTGCGTTCATCGGATCGCCGTTGCCAGCCGTTACCTCCTGTTGCACACGAAGCATGCTGGCGATAATTCGTGAACCAACTTCTGTTGCTACACATGTGATACGTGGCACACGAATCCAGATACCAATCGTTTCTTCCATTGGCAATCATACTCAGGACCATCATCGCTTCGTGATTTCCATTTTTCTTTTTCAAATTCGGGCAATCTCTTCGAAAATGTCCCTCAGTACCACACTCAAAGCACTTCAAAACCCTTTTCTCCTTTGGTTTTATCGATCGATTTGCCATTCGTGCCGACATCGCTGACTGTTGCATTTCATTTCCTTCACTAGCCATCGAAATACGTATTTCTTCGACCATGAGCCGTTCGCGCAATTTCAAAAATGTACGCTCTCCTTCGGCTGTCGAATCCCAGGCTGAACTGAAATGACTCATTTCCGCAGGCAAAATTCTCAACGATTTCGATATCAATTGGCGTTCGGAAAATGTCTTACCCAAATCACGGAGCTGTTGCACAATTTCATCCAATTTTGAGAAAAACGCGGCCATATCGTCGTTCGGATCTTTCGTGAACGCGTAGTATCGCTCAAGCAACAAATGAACACATGATTCTGACTTTTGCTCATAGACACTGTGCAATTTGTTCCACATCTGCTTCGATGTCTCACAACTCATGATATGCAGCAATGCTTCGTCAATCACACTCGTTGCAATGATTTTCTGCGCTCTCACATCACGTTTCGTCCATGCCATGTGTTTCGTGGCATCATAACCCACATCGGTCGATTTCGGCTCTTTGTCTGTGCTTGTCACAACATCGTAAATTTCAGCCGCACGAAGTAAAATTCTCACTTGAAATTTCCACGGTAACCATTGCTTTTGCTCTCTCAATTGCGTTACGGAACATTTCTCGTCGGCGGTACTCATTTTCGTTCGTTCGTTCGTTTGCTTCACAACACAGCTCAACACGCGACAACTTTCAATCGATTCAAATCGTAGCGATCACAAAATCTTTATGGAAATTCGGTCGACCAAAATACTCATTGATGGTATTTTTTCAAAATTCTCCTAATATTTTTGCTTTTTCGTCGTTTCTGGGCCCAGAACCTGAGAAAAATTATGGCTTTGAATATTGAAACACGTCCAGTCGGTTTGAGTGTAATAACAAGAAGAACGTTTATTGAAAAATCAAACGTCAAAGTCAAGTCATCTGTCAAATGTCAAACTTCATGTTACATCTTAAGTTGGGTTCACATTTCGATTGCTATATCTAACACTATTTTTCGACATTTTACGTTTGTTACATCGCATTTTAGTTGTCATAGAGAAAATTGGAAAAATAATACATTCCATATAATCTGTATCCTTGGCATAGCATATCGGCTAAAAATTTTACGGGCTTTCGATTTATAGTGAAAAACGATACCCGAATAACACATTGTCGAATCGTGTAGCTGAGGTAAAAAGTGACACATGTGAAAAGTTCTATATTATGAAACATTTTTTCTCAAAATGAGTGCAACAAAATGCCCCCGACGAAAAAGTGCTTTTTTAGCACTACATTAACAATGCTATCAAATGTTTTTACCTGTTTTAACTGAGGACGGGCTTTGTTTCACATTCAATGCTCTCAATTTTCATTTTCATTTTTACGCAGATAAGTAGGTGCTCATGGCTTTTATTAATTGTTATAATGTGGATCTAAAGAAGTATTTTCAGAATGGCCTCCGGAATGATGAAATTGAACTATAACCCGAATGCGTCAGGATGGAGCCTGGATAATGGATACACGAACCGATTTGCGAAAGAAAATTACACGTTTACAGCGGTTCATCTAGGATATGTATACCTATTATCGTTATTGCTTAAAACTTATGAACTCAACCTGGATTATACATGCGGAGGAATGGACCAGGGTTTTAAACTCACTGTAACTGCGCCAGGTGAAACGCTGACACCATCACGAAAGTACACACGACTTCCGGTTTCAACCAAAACTGAGATTAAGATCTCTTCAAAAGTAATCACCGCCTCAGAAAGAGTACGCGAATGTGAGCCACACCAGCGAACATGTTTTTATAGCTTTGATCGTCCGTTGCGTTTCTTTAAAATCTATACGAAAACCAATTGCGAAGAAGAATGTGTGGCGAATTTCACGCGGATCGAATGTGGATGCGTGAAATTCTCGGCTCCAAGTATTGGATTTTTTTGATTTTGGATTTCAACTCGTATCGAATTGCCGATGTTGATCAAATGAACCACTTTTATTTTGTTCACAGGAGATAAACGGCACAGAATCTGTGGTGGGGCAAGTGTGAAGTGCTACAAATTGGCCAGAAGAAAACTATTTACGAACGTATGTGGCTGATTACTTGGATTATTCTTGAACGATTCTGCGCTGAGCATCTTTGAACTCGTTTATTACTCAACGCTTCATTTATTCTGGTCCAACCGCCGCTCAATAGCCGGTAATGCGGTGGTGCCATCCAATCATGGCTAGGAAGTTACATCGTTGACGTCGGCGGCCATTACAACAGCTCTGTGCTTGATAACATTTTGAATGTATCGCACACGCACTCTTTTGTTACAAAATAATCTAACAAATCACAAAAATCAACAAAAAAGGCAACAGCATCGCCAGCAGCAGTGTGGATAAAACCATATCTCCCAATATTTCCTTTTAATGAATTTGGACCTTTTCCATTTGCACAAGAGAAACTTTCGAATTCCGCTAGAAATGCTAGATATTTCACCCGTGTGAAAACATTTCGATTGAGCAACCAATCGATTATTTTGGGACATAGTCGACTGGCTAAAAGATCTAATAAATAGTTGACTGCAGTCAAATACGTCTCAAATTAAGCGACTGGCTAAAATTTAATCGTAGTCAAGGGGGAAAGCAGTGATCTAGTACTACATTTAATGCTGATTCAATGCCGATTTAATGCCAATTCAATGCCACTAAATTCAAATTAATGATATTCACTACAATCCACTCCTGTCAAAACAGTAATCTAGTACATCAATCGATGACAGCAGTGGATTGCAGTGAATAGCATTGTTTTGAATTTAGTGGCATTGAATTGGCATTGAATCGGCATTGAATGCATTACTAGATTACTGCTATTCCCCTTGATCCTAGTCGTCCATTACTTTTTCACACGACCATGTCGTGTAAGAAAAATATTGGGATCTCCCCAGATTTTGTGATCCATTTTCAACGCCAAAAATCGCAAAATCTAGCGTTATTCTAGGGTCGTAGGCTAGGGGCTTTTAAGTCAAAATATACATTCGTATTTGTGTGAATATTTCGTGAATATTGCATATAATCCGTGTATATTATTCACCATATTCACAGAATATACAAAGCATGTAAAAAATATGTGTTTGCGGCAATGTCGAATCTTTGTTACCGATCGTAAATATGAGGTGTATATTTCATGAATATCGTGTATATTCCGTGAATATGGTGCATATTTTGCCAGTATTGTGAATATTTCGTATGACTGTCATCTATGGTGTATATTTCTTGGATGGAATATACATGGAAGCCCCTAGGTCGTAGGGTAGGTACACTATACGCTGTACGCAAAAAACACGGTAAATTTTTTGCTATGTCACAATGTATAAAAAACAGAGTATTGTGAATCGCTCTGATATTAAGGTTTGATTAAAATATGATTCTTTCCCAATTTCAATGAATGGAAAATTGGATTTAATTGGAAATTATATGTTTGGGAGTGTAGAAAAGTTAACCTTACGAATGTAAGGCATCTTGTTTTACATACAAATCATCTGCTCAGTTAACCTAAGTCGCTTATTAGTTGATTTCAGTTACAGTCAGTCATTTGTTTTCCACACGGGTTATACTGGTGTAGATGAAATCAATATGCTTGAAAATATTCAGGTGTCTCTTTCCATACCTTTTTCTTGTTTCCTTATTTCCATTCATTTTTTCCTGTAAAATTGTATGTAACACAGCAAGTACAGAAATTAAGGCTTGAATGAAAAATGGGATGTATACCCAAACTGCCGCCGACTTCAGATTTCAGGGTTGAGATATGTTTATATCTGTTGTACTTTGGGTGTCCTACAGTGTCCCAAAGTCGAATACGATGTGTACCAGTTTGGTTTCCTCGTAATTTGAGGTTCAATTTTTGAGCCATTCCAATTTACCGCACATATGGAATAAACCGACACCCGTTGCTTCTGTTAGGCATCCCATGATTTATAATAATTGTCCCTGAAGTGTTCTTAAAGAAAAAGACTTCCAGACTTGAAAAATCTTGACCGGAAGTCAGTAAAATTCAATTCTTAAAAGTTTAGAGTTGACATAAAATGGTAAAATTTTTAAAATGATGATAAATGGTGCTACGTGTGGTTTTAGGTAAGTAGAGTCGCTTTTATGGAAGGGACACCTTAAGGACAGATTAT